>NW_005871657.1:198653-202261 GCF_000147115.1 Myotis lucifugus
GAGATCACATAGAACGCTTGATGGCTTTGTAGCAGATGATGACCAGCACAGTGAGGAACAGCAGGGAGGCACAGCATACCGCGATGACGATCACCAGCCCGGACCACCAGCTCTCCTCCGCAGGGCACGAGGTCGAGCTGGGAGCTGGGGCGGAGAGGAGTCTGGGAGGCGGTGGGGGTGGGGGTGGCGGGGGCAGCGGGGGAGGGGGCCGGCACTGGCAGATGTGTTGACAGCTGTCAGTCACCTTGGAGCAGGACTTCTGGGACTCGCCCTGTGTCACCCGGGGTGCATACCCACAGAAACAGCCGTGCACACCCACCGGCCCCTGCCTGCACACTCGCTCACTTTATTGCATTATTAATAAGAAGGTTAGAATGGTGTTTACAACCAGACCCCAAATGCCCCTGCACTCTTTTGGGGACATAGTGCCTGTCTAGCTAGCATGCATTCCAGGTGTCTCCCATTGCAAGTAACCTTGTCAGGCCTGGATGGCTCCCAAGATTCCATGAGGTCTAAAATATCCAACAAAAATACAACACCCACTGTTAATAAAAGCTCTTAAACTAGGAATAGAAGGGAATTTTACACTTGATAAAGAACATCCACAAAAACCCTGTAGTTAATGTTATATTTAATGGTGAGAAACTGGATGTTTCCCACTAAGAACAAGAAGACAAAGTTGTATTCTGTCACCATCCCTTCACAATATTGTGCTGGAAGTCCTAACTAGTACAATAACACAAGATGACACAAAGGGACTAAATATATACAAAACTGGGAGGGAAGAAATGAAACTGCCTTTGTTCACAGATGTCATGAATGCCTATGTAGAAAAACCCAAAGAAGTGACCAAAAAAATTCCTGAAACTAACGAAGTGTGTCGAGTTTGCAGGATACAAAGTTAATATGCATAAGTAAATTGCCTTTCCATATGCCAGTAATGAACAAATGGAATTTGAAATTTTAAAAAGAATGCTATTTACAATAGCATTAAAAAGTGAAATACATAGATGTAAATCCAATAAAATATGTATAAATTTATATATAAATTCTATAAAGCACTGATGAAAGAAATCAAAGATCTATATAAATGGATAAATATTCCATATTCATGGATTGGAACTCAATATTTTTAAATGTCGTTTCTTCCCAACATGACCTCAAAGGCAATGCAATTCCAGTCAAAATCCCAGAAAGCTATTTTACAGATATCAACAAACTAGTTATAAAGTTTATATATAAAAGCAAAAGACTTAGAATAACCAATCCAATACTAAAGAAAAAGAACAAATTTGTAAGACTCACACTCCCTAATTTCAAGACTTATTGTAAACCTATAGTAATCAAAACAGAATGATATTGCTCAAAGAATAGATGCATAAATGAATGGAACAGAATACAAAAATCAGAGATAGACCCATACAAATATAATCAATTGATTTTTTACAAGAAGCAGGTAATTCAATGGAGATAGTTTTTCAACAAATTGTTCTGAAACAATGTAGGTCCAACAAACAAACAAAACCCCACAAGAATAATAAATTAAAACCTATACACACCTACATTATAGGCTTTCACAAACCTTATACCTTTCACAAAGATTAATTCAAAATGGATCATAGGCCTATACATAAAACTCAAAACTATAAAGTTTATAGAAAACATTGGAAAAAATCTAGATGATCTTGAGTTTGGAGATGAATTTTTAGGTATACCATTAAGTGCACAATCCATGACAAAAATTATAAGTTGCAATTTGTTAAAATTTTTAAATTATCTGAAAAAATGCACTGTTAAAATAAAAAAAACAAGCCACATATAAGAAAATATTTGCAAATACATATCTTTGAAAGGTCTGGTATCCAAAATATATAAAGAACCTTAAAAACAGCAATAAATAACCCATTTTAAAATGAACAAATTACCTGAGTAGACACCTCAATAAAGAAGCTATGTAGATGAAATATAAGCACTTGAAAACATTAATTGTCATTGGGGAAATGCAAATTAAAAACAATGATTAGATACTACTATGTTCCAATTGCTAAAGTTTTTGTTTTTTTAAACTTACAATACCAATTGCTGGTGAGTATGCAGAGCAGTTAGATCTCTTGCTCATGTTCATTGTTGATGGGAATTCAAAATAGTTCTGCCACTGGAAGACATTTCTCTAGTTCCTTACAAAACTAAACTCAGCCTTACCCTATGATCCAGCCATCATGCTCTTAGGTATTCATCCAATTGATTTGAAAACTATGTCCACACAAAATCTAGCATGCAAATCTTTATACCTGGTTTATCTACTGTTATAATAGCCAAAAATTGAAGCAATCAAGATGTCTGTTAATAGATGAATGCTTGATCAAACTCTAGTACATCTATGCAATTGAATTTTATTCACCAACAAAAGAAATAAGCTACCAAGCCACAAAATACATGGAGGAAACTTAAGAGCATATTGCTAAGTGAAAGAAACCAGTATGAAAAAGCCACATACTGGACTATCCGATTTGTATAGCAATACAGAAAAGGCAAACTCTAAAGATGCCAAAAAGATCAGTGGTGGCTGCCAGGGATTCTGGAAGAGGGGAAGATGGGGTAATTGGAGAAGCACAGTGAATTTTAACAGTGGTGAACATACTCTGTATGATACTATACTATGGGATACATGACACTATGCATTTATGCATTTATATTTATTGAACATTACAGGACAAATAATAAACCTTAGTGTATGCAAATTAAAAAATTATTTAGGAGGTCAGGGGAATCCCAAGATGAAATTAAAAAAAACTGTGTTAAAACAGCCTCGTTCTATGTATGAAATAACATCACTGAAGGGGTTTGGGAGAAAAGGTTCTGACCTAAGTACTTTGTAAATTAATGGAGTCTGTGTTACAGTAAAAGAAACTGAACATAGGAATCGTACTGCAGAAGATAAAGTATTTCCACAGAACTATGGATCAGCAATTCTAATACCACTACACATGAACACTGAATTGAATAATCAAGTAATTGGATAGTAAATGGTGGTCACCAGGTTCCTTACTGTTTGAGTAGAAATTTATAGATAAGTAAGAAGAGAGGCTAGATAATCCACATGGTAATATATCAGAATTGAAGACATGAGTACAAACTCATGCTTAACTTTATATAAATACACATGATTTTCTATATAAATACTAGTACTTATAGACATAATTTATTAGATACACATACATATATGTATGTGTAACTGGACTCACATACATTTCCTTGCTGTGTCAGCTAAGAGAGCTAGAAGCAATGACACCCCAGGAGCAGAAGCACACCCACTCCCAGGGCTTGGTTTTATAATACCATCTACACTAATAAAAGAGAAACATGGTAATTAGCGTACGACCGCTACCCTTTTCATTGGCTAATCAGTGAGTATATGCAAATTAACTGTCAGCCAAGATGGCGGCCGGCAGCCAGGCACTGAAGCGAGCATGAGGCTTGCTTGCTGCGAACTCCAACGTTCCCCGCCTCACTTACGGCCTCTCAGCTGCAACTCTAAGCAACTATGTACTATGTTGCAAATAAGAAGCTAAACAAAACACCAGAAACCAGCTGGACTGAAAGCCAGC
>NW_005871657.1:202441-217305 GCF_000147115.1 Myotis lucifugus
CTCCCGGCACCGGGATCAGCGTGACAGGGGGCAGCACCCAAACCCCCTGATCAGCCCTGCTCTGTGTGTGACAGGGGGTGGGGCCACAACCTCCCTATCCGCCCTGTTCTGTTCGTGACAGGGGAAGGTGCCCCAACCCCCTGATCAGCCCTGCTCTGTGCCTGATGGGGGGAGCTCCCCAATCCCCTGATTGCCCTGCGGCTCTGTGTTTGACAGGGTGCAGCACACCAACCCCCTGATCGGCCCTGCTCTGTGTGTGACAGGGTGCGGCGCCCCAACCCCCCCCCCCCCCCCACGGGCCCTGCTCTGTGTGTGACAGGGTAGAGCCATAACCTCCCCATTGGCCCTGCCCTGAGTGTGACAGGGTGCAGCACCCCAAACCCCTGATTCGCCCTGCTCTGTGTGTGACAGGGAGCGGTGCCCCAACTCCCCTATGGGCCCTACTCTGTGCGTGACAGGGGGGAGCTCCCCAACCCCCTGATTGACCCTGCTCTGTGTGTGACAGGGTAACGAGCCCCAACCCCCCTGATGGGCCCTGCTCTGTGTGTGGCAGGGGGCAGCGCCCCAACCCCCTGATCAGCCCTGCTCTGTGAGTGACAGGGGGCAGTGCCCCAACCCTCTGATTGGCCCTGTTCTGTGTATGACAGGGTACGGAGCCCCAACCCCCTTGATGGGCCCTGCTCTGTGAGTGACAGGGGGCAGTGCCCCAACCCCCTGATCAGCCCTGCTCTGTGAGTGACAGGGGGCAGTGCCCCAACCCCCTGATTGGCCCTGCTGTGTGCATGACAGGGGGTGGTGCCGCAACTTCCCCATCGACCCTGCCTTGAGTGTGACAGGGGGCGGCGCCCCAACTCCCCAATTGGCCCTGCTCTGAGCCTGACCAGGGGCTGCACCTAGGGATTGGGCATGCCTTCTGCCACCCAGGAGCAGGCCTAAGCCAGCAGGTCGTTATCTCCCGAGGGGTCCCAGACTGCGAGAGGACACAGGCCGGGCTGGGGGACCCCCCCCCCCCCAGTGCACAAATTTTTGTGCACCGGGCCTCTAGTTCTTCAATAAAACCAATTGCTCATTCTAGAACTGGAGCAGAAATACACAAGATGAACCTAGAGCATCTTGTAGTGGCATGGGGTTAGTAAATGCTTTAAAAAGATGTTTCCATGAATACAGGGTATGTCAAAGGAACACAGGAATCAACTGAAAGAGCTGCCTAATCTAATCATGAAAAAAAATCAGATAAATTTCAATTGGTAGATATTCTACAAAATGGAAGTACACCTCAAAACCACAATGTCATCAAAAAGCAAGGAAAGTCTAAGAAACTGTCACAGTCAAGAGAGGAGAAAATGTAGGATGGTATTCTGGTTAGGATCTAGGATCATAAAAAGGACATTAGGTAAAAAAACAAACAAGGAAATCTGAATAAAGTATAAACTTTTTATTACCAATACTATGTCAATATTAGTTTATTAATTATAACTAAGGTACCATTATAATGTAAGGTATGAATAATAAAGAGGAAACTGGTTGTGGAGTATTAATGGGAATTTACTGTACTATATTCACAATTTTTCTATAAATAAAAAACATAAAATTAAATTTTAAAAGATAAACCATTAATACTATATTATTTCCTAAAACTTTGTTTCTTTATCTTTTTCTGACCTATGATATAACCAAAACTGGAAACTCCTATTTTAGACTTGTATACAAGCATTACCCACTTTGATATTTATTATAATTCTCTGGTATATCTAAAATAGCTATTGTTGTTATTCTCAATTTATAGCCTGGAAAAATAAAGTCATGAGATATGTGCTTTTCTTACAGCATTTAGCCAGGAAATCATAAAGATAAATTTCTGACTCTCTATTCATTCCTCTTTAATTACACCACTGTGTTACACACTTAGCTTCACAACAAATTATCAATGTATTTCTACATGTATCACCAGTACCTTATACAGGGTCTGATTAATAATAGAATCAATAAAGAAGGTGTTGGGGTTAAGGAAATTCATAACTGGAAGAAGATTCAGAAATAATCTTTCCAGATCAAGCCTTTCCATTTTGAGATAAAGAAAATAAAAGGCAGAAAACTAATTGCCTCAAGCTCATTGCATAACTAATATCTGAACCAGAAAGGCATCAATTGGTTGCCTCCCATACATCGTACATGCCCCAGCTGAGATCGAACCAGCAACGTAGGTATGTGCCCTGATCAGGAATTGAACCTGCAACCTTTTGGTGTACAGGACAACACTCCAACCAACTGAGCCACCTGTCTGGGCAATTCTGATTCTAGGTCTTTGTTTCTTCCTTTAGCAACATTGTAATTAATATACCACAGTACTGAAAAATAACTCCTTTATCTATGGCAGAAGACTTATGAAGCAAATTGCCATAAAAAAAATTGTAATGTTCTCAAAAGTTCAAGAAAACCTCTAAGCAGATGTTCCCTAAAGATCAAGAAAATAAAAAATTAGTATATACCAAGAAAGAACAGCTGTAGACAAATACTCAAGGGCATTAGGTTGAGCCATATAAAGTTGCTTATTTTAAAACTTTTGTTCTGCAATAATGGCAGTTTCATGTGGTTTAACTGAAGAGATCCTGGCAATTGTTTTAACATAGGATAATGTAGTAAAACCTGCCTATCATATTGGTCTGCATATTAAAATGAATCCAATTGCATGAACCTTTTATGTATGTATTAAAAACAGCATTTAGCCCTGGCCGGTGTGGCTCAGTTGGTTGAACACCATCCCATGCACCGAGAGGTCACCAGTTTCATTCCAGGTCAGGGCACAAGCCCAGGTTAGAGGCTGGCACCCCAGTAGGGGGCAGGCAGGAGGCAGCCGATGATGTTTCTCTTTCCCAATGTTTCTCTCTCTCTCCCTCTCCCTTCCTCTCTAGAAAATCAACAAAAACAAAATTTTTAAAAGAATTCAAATTCTTCACAAAATTAAAAAAAACAGCATTTATTCATTTATTCTGATTTAGTAAATATTTATTGAGCATTTTTTATGTAAGGCACTGAGTTTCATATTTACAAGATTAAAAAGATAAGATATGAACCTGGGGCTAAAGGAGAATGTTAATCCAGTATTAGGACAAAACATGGACATTACCATCATAAAACAATAGCTTCTCTTCATTAATCAAAATGCAAGAGTAACGACCTAACTGGTTTGGCTCAGTGGATAGAGCTTCGGCCTGCGGACTGAAGGGTCCCAGGTTTGATTCCAGTCAAGGGCATGTACCTTGGTTGCGGGCACATCCCCAGTAAGGGGTGTGCAGGAGGCAGCTGTTTCTCTCTCATCAATGTTTCTAACTCTCTATTCCTCTCCCTTCCTCTCTGTAGAAAATCAATAAAATATATTTTTTAAAAAAGTTTTTAAAAAATGCAAGAGTAACTACAGTATATTATAACCTCACATGGATGTCTTACTTTAACTCTCTAATAGACTTCAGGTTAGAAAAATGTGACCTCATTTTTCAAATGAGGAAATTGAGTCTAAAAAAGATGAAAAGACCCAAGCAAATCAGTTTATAAGTGTCAGAGCCAGTACCTGAACTCAGATCTACTGCCTCCAAAACATATTCTCTTTGTCATGTTGATTTTGCTAATCAAAAGGTAGAAGGTGTTGTTGTCAACAAATAAAATGCTTCTATACTACCGAGGAAACTCAAATTGGAAAACTGTTGGTCAATATTTATTCAATACATACTCTATGATCCCTAAATTTCATTTCATATTTTTTATAATCAACTTTACCTTAGGTTTGTCTAGTTTTTTAAACTTTACAAAGAACCAATTTTTGGTTTTGCTTGTTCTCTTAAGTTTCTCTTTTGATTTTTTATTATATTAACTCTGCTTTTGTGTTTATTACTTTTCTGTTCTTTGGGTTTGATCTGTTATGCTTTTATAAACATTTTAAGTTCAATCCTTGCAAAATATTTTCAGTTTTTCTTCCTAGTTAATGAGCATTTATGTCTAATTTTTTTCTCAAAATAACATTTTTATTATATCCACAAGTTTTGATTTGTACTACTTTTGTTAGTATTCAATTCTAAGTGTTTTCTAATTTATTTAGGATTGCTTCTTTGACTTTAGATTAATGTAAAAATGTGTTTTTAAATCTCCAACTGTTTGGGATGTATTTTTATTTAAGTTGTTTTTGATTTTTAATTTAATTTCATTGTATTCAAAGAATACAGTCTAAATTGAAAAGTCTGATATTGAAGCACTACAAAAATCATGTCAGTGACTACCTTTGGCTGGTAGGTGTCAGGAAGAAAGAATGATCATCTATGCAAACCAAAAGGGGGGGGGCGGGTGAGAAGCTAGGCAGAAACCCCAGAAGTTGTTTGCTAGATTAGCCAATTTCTAAATTAGAAGTCAGAACAGAGTTTCAGTCTTAGCTGGAGTTCTTATAAAAAGCAGAGCAAGAGACCATAATATACACGATTTTAGTTTATTGGGAAATGTGATCCCATGGAGCAAGCATTTAGGACAGGGAGAGTGTAAAGGGAAGAAAGAAAAGGAAATACTGAAATGTGTACCAGGTTGGCTACCCCCAGGGCCTTTATAAGCCTCCTGAAGGGACTTTTATAAGATTCCTTAGAACCTATGTACACTGTTAGTGAGAAAGTAAATTGGTGCAGAACCTATGGAAAACTGAATGGAGGTTTATCTAAAAATTAAACTACCATATCCAGCAATTCCACTTTTTGGTATATATCCAAAGAAAAGAAAATCAGGATCTCAAAGAGACATCTCTACAACTATGTTCATTATAGCATTACTAGAGGCCCGATTCATGACATTTGTGCACTTGGGGGGCTCGGGGGGGTTCCCTCTGCCCAGCCTGTGACCTCTTGCAGTCCGGGACCCCTTGGGGGTTGTCCATTGAGAAGTCCTTAGTGCTGTCACGGAGGCAGGAGAGGCTCCCGCCACTGCAGCTATGCTCACCAGCCATGAGTCTGGCTCTTGGCTGAGCGGCGCTTCCCCTGTGGGAGTGCACTGACCACCAGGGGGTAGCTCCTGCGTTGAGCATCATCCCCCTGGTGGTCAGTGTGCATCATAGCGACCAGTCATTCTGCCATGCGGTCAATTTGCATATTAGCCTTTTATTATATAGGACTAGAGGCCCGGTGCACAAAAATTTGTGCACTCGGGGGGGAAGGGGGGATCCCTCAGCCCGGCCTGTGCCCTCTCGAAGTCTGGGACCCCTCGGGAGATAACAACCTGCTGGCTTAGGCCTGCTCCTGGGTGGCAGAGGGCAGGCCCAATCCCTAGGTGCAGCCCCTGGTCAGGCTCAGAGCAGGGCTGATTGGGGAGTTGGGGCGCCGCCCCCTGTCATGCACAGAGCAGGGCGGATCGGGAGGTTGCGATGCCACCCTCAGTCACGCTCAGGGTAGGGCTGATTGGGGGGTTGGGGCACCACCTCCTATCACACTCAAGGCAGGGTCAATGGGGAGGTTTCGGCGCCACCCCCTGTGATGCACAGAGCAGGGCCAATCAGGGGGTTGGGGCACTGCCCCCTGTCACGCACAGAGTAGGGCCAATAGGGGGAGTTAGGGCACCGCCCCCTGTCACACACACAGCAGGGCGGGATCAGGGGGGTTGGGGCGCCGCCCTCTATCACCCACAGAGCAGGGCGATCAGGGGGTTGGGACGCCACACCCTGTCACACACAGGCAGGGCCGATGGGGAGGGTTGGGCGCTGCACCCTGTCATGCTGATCTGGTGCCAGGAGCCTCGCGGCTCCGCTGGATCCCGGTGCTGGGAGGCATATTACCCTTTTACTATATAGGATAGAGGCCTGGGGGCTGGCTGGTTTGCCCTGAAGGGTGTCCTGGATCAGGGTGGGGGTCCCCACTGGGGTGCCTGGCCAGCCTGGATGAGGGGATGATGGGCTGTTTGCAGCTGGTCACACACCCTTCAGGGTGGGGGGTCCCCACTGGGGTGCCTGGCCAGTCTGGGTGAGGGGCTGAGGGCTGCTTTCAGGCTGACTGAAGCTCCCAACCGCTCCTTTTTTTCTTATTCTGGGCCAGCTTTAGCTCTGGCTCTAGCTCTGAGGCTTCCGCTGGTTTGTTTGCCGTTCTATAATCGAAACAATGTATAACTTCAGCTCTGAGATCCCAGCCGGCTATATGTGTTAGAATGTTTCAAACTGCCAGCTCAGAGGCCGGCAAGTCAGGCGGGGAACGTTGGAGTCTGCAGTCACGGGAGCAAGCAAGCCTCACGTTCGCTTCCAGCTGCCTGGCTGCCGGCCGCCATCTTGGCTGACAGTTAATTTGCATAAGGATACGCTGATTAGCCAATGGGAAGGGTAGCGGTCGTACGCCAATTACCATGTTTCTCTTTTATTAGTGTAGAGATTGTTAAGAGCCAATATATGGAAACTACCTAAGTATCCATCAACAGATGAGTAGATAAAAAATGTGATATATATAGTTGTAAAAATGTAAAACAGAGGACATACATAAATAGATATAGAGATAGAGGTAGAGATAATAAAATGGAATATTATTCATCTTTTAAAAAAGGAAATCCTGCCATTTGTGACAACCATGGATGAACCTGTAGGACATTATTCTAAGTAAAATAAGTCAGACACAGAAAGACAAATATTGTGTGATCTCACTTATATGTAGAATCTAAAAAAATCAAACTCACAGAACTAGAGAGTAGAATGGTTGTTGCTAAGGGCTGGAGAAAATGGAGAGATGTTGGACAAAGGGTATAAACTTAAGTTATAGATGAATAAGTTCTGGGGAATTTAATATAGAGATTGTTGAATATTGCTAACAATACTCCACTGTATACTTGAAATTTGATAAGAGAATAGATTTAAGTGTTTTCCTCATGCAAAAGAAATGATAACTATTTGAGAAAGTGAATTTGTTAATTAACTTAATTGTGGTAATCATTTCACAATGTATAGATATATTAAATCATCATGTTGCACACCATTAAAAATTACATTGTACAACTTTAAATTATATAATAATTATTTATTAATCATACCTCAATAAAGTTGAAAAAAAACAAATACATACACACAAAAACCTTCCTTGGAAAATGGTTATAGAATTGTCTGCCTAGGTAGACTAATGGGGAAGTACTAGTATTTATTACTGTCCAGACTCACCCTACACTTCCAGTTTGCACATGCATGGATGCAAAAGAGATCATTGGTTGTCAGAGAAGAACATGAAAGATACATGATATAGGCATGAGCCAAGGCACTGCCTCATTGCACCTGCAGAAGTCTGGTCAAAAACCTCAAGGTATCAGTTGCCAAAACATTCCTAGGGTAAAAGCTGTGGCTGAGAGGATACTGAGGTGCTACAAAAGAGGTGCCTAATATGCTCCTAAACGTAAGTAAATTTCACTTTGCTTTTCTTGTCCTGTTTGTGCATATCATTTCTTTGATTCTTCCTGAGGAAAAAGGTTGATTAGACTAAAGAATTCAAGTATTCCTAGGTCCTCTGGCTAGTGACCTCTTGAAAATTCAGATGTAATCATGTCATCTTCCCCAGTTAAACAATTTAATAGATTTCCACCTCTCTGGGCGTAAAGACCAGAATTCAGAGCCTTCCAGTCTCAGCCAAGCCTCATTTTGTGCCAATCCTCCTATCTCTCTGTGCTCCAGCCACACTGATCTCTCTTGCCCCAAGAGCCATGCTTCTTTTTCTTTAGGGCCTTCATGCGCACTGTTTTGTCTGCCCCTTCTCCTGGTTAACTTTTTCACCTTTCAAATCATACCTCAAATATCTAAGAATTGTCCTCCAAGAATTCATTTCTGATTCCACACACTTTCCTAGGTGCTCTGGTTGGTACATGCCCTCATGATGTTTAACGCCATTTTAAGCTGTGTTTATTTGTATGCTAATGCAACCCATAGCTATTTGCTCCATTAAACTGTTATCATCAGGGCAGGAAGTGGGTCTGCATTTATCATAATACACCTAGTGCCTGCAACTTACTTATATGTACATCAAAGGAACAGAAAAATTCATGAACTCAAAGATTTCTTAGAAAATAATCATTTTCCTTCCCATCCCTACTGGGTATAAACTAATGTTCTTGGCCCTTATCATTCAGTAATCCTTTCTAGGAAACTCCAAGTGTTCAATATTGCCTGCATTGCAGTTCCCTTGAATACACTTTTTTAGTTTCTACCTTCAAACCGTCTTTCTCATTGTGCTTCCTCTATAGATGCCATGTTCCTCTGTGCTCTACCCATCATAATTCTTCTACACTTTGAGGTCCAGCCCATGTTACTTCTCTCAAACTCCTAATAATTATTCTTCCCACAAAATTCCTAAAGCTACTTTTATCTCTTCTGGGTTTTATTGTTGTGTGTGTGCACCTCTGCATTACCAGTTCTCAAACCTAATGGGCAAAATTTATTTTAGAACATAAGTCAGAGATCTCCAGCCATCAGCCTTCAGATTGAAATATACTCATAGTTATATTTCCTTGAATCCAATACACTCTATAGATAAAGTCCAATAATAGATAAGAAATGGCAGAAATACATGATATAGAAAAATGGGAATAAACTAAACATGATTTACTTATCGAATTATATAAAACTAGAGGCCCAGCGCATGAAATTTGTGCACAGGTAGGGTCCCTAGGCCTTGCCTGCAATCTGGGCCGATTGGGGCCTTCCAGCTGCTAGCCAGGGCCTTCCTTCTCTAGCTGCCAGCTGCTGGCTGGGGCCTTCCTTCATTCTGTGCTGCCCCCTGGTGGTCAGCATACATCATAGCGAGCGATCAAACTCCCGGTCTCCCAGGCAGACTCCGGAGGGGACACTTTGCATACCTGGCATTAGCCTGTTATATATAGATAGATAGATAGATAGATAGATAGATAGATAGATAGATAGATAGGGAGAGAGAGAGAGAGAGAGAGAGAGAGAGAGAGAGAGAGAGAGAGAGATAGATGATAGATAGATAGATAGATAGATAGATAGATAGATAGATAAAATCAGCATAGTCAGGCTACTTGGCAGAAAAAGTAGCCAGAGTCTCCAACATAGAGAGACATGTAGATATCCAAAGCCTCTCAGCTGCAGATGACCACATTTGTAGGAGCAAGAATAAAATCAGAACTCTTGAAAGCACAGCAGTCAGCTATGGTGCATAACTAATCTGCATTTGTGCCAAGGACCACCTCATCTTGGCCTGGAGCATCTATCAGTCTCAAATATCTATAATTCACAATGTAAACACAAGCTATACAATATATAGCCAAGGTCTCACACACCACGCTCAGACCCTCCAGGCTGAATCAGGACTGCTCTGGTAACATTCCTGAACTCAGTGCCATGGAACAAGGAAAGAAATTAGTTTGCTGGATGTCTCTGGGGAATGATAACTCATTCTATCTGTCCCTAGATTTCTTTGTTGTTGCTACTATTATTACTGTATTTTTAGTATTTAATATCTAAAAATAAGAAATAATACAAAAATTCACATTTTCTGTTTCTCTTAAAAATTCAAAAGGCAACAGTGGACAGTTTCACCCATGGCTATAAAGTAGCAACTGTTTTAAAGAAAAATACATTCTCCAATTTATCCATTTTTTACCATCCACTATTACATCTCCATGGACAGCTACATTCAGTTCCTTTACCTACCAGGAGGCTATAGGCCTTTGCCTTTCTGAAGTGTCAATTCTTTTTAGGCAGGGGCCTTGCCTTACTTAGTTGAGCTTCTTCCACATTACCTAACATGTGGGGTTACCTATAAGCATTGAAAGAGTAGACTTTGATAAGAGTAGCGGGCATGGAGTTCAAATCCCAGATCTTTCCTTTGGTAGTTTTAAGATTATTTCTTCATTTGTCACGTAGAAATAGCTAACATTCATTTGATAGGGTTACTGTGAATTAGATAACATTATGCAAATCTCATTTATCTTTTTTTTTTTTTACTTAATTGATTGTGGAAAACATGCAAAGAAAAATGAAGACTAGATCATCGGGCCAGCAAGAGACACATTAGACAGATGGCAAGGCAACAAGGAGATGAGGCATGAGAGACTAATCAGGAATGGTGAGGTTCAATCAATATGAAAATGAAAGCACAAAAGAGCCTGGATGGTGCTGAATACATTTTCTCCTCCAATAATGAGGACACAAGCCACCCCAGCAGGCTGTGCAGATTTCCTAGTTTATTATACCAGGTCTGTTCTCACTCGGTGCTATCCTGTAATTTACATGGCAGTTGGGTAATTTAAATGAAAGTTGGGTCTGAGATAGGGATACAAAGCTACCTAAGACTGTTGTATTCTCACAGTCTGGGTAGGCCAACACAACATTATAGACTCACACCTTTCCTATCTGCTACTGCTGCTGAGAACAATAATTGAAAAAAACATGATAATTACTATATTTAGTTAGTTACTATCACTCTTATTCAAACATGTATTACTTAGTTAAGTTATAGGGAGCACTTGCTATGGTTAGGCTTCATGCTAAATGCTTTACATATTTTGCCACAACTAATTCTCAACACAACTCTATAAAACATGTTGGAATATGTACTATTATTAGTACTCTTGTATAAATAAAGAATCTAAGATGCCCAGCCAGTGTGGTTCAGTGGTTGAGCATCAATCTATGAACCAGAAGGTCATGGTTCAATTCCAGGTCAGGGCATATGCCTGGTTTGCGGGCTCAAACCACAGTAGTGGGCATGCAGGAGGCAGCCAATCAATGACTTTCTCTCATTGATGATTCTATCTGTCCCTCCCCCTTTGCCTGTGAAATCAATAAAAATATATATTATTTTAAAAAAGAATCCAAAGTTCAAGGAATTAAATCACTTGAAATTTCTCATATAACTGGCAAGTGTTGGAGCCACAGATTCAACAAACATCTTTCTAATTTCAGAGCCCTTGCTTTTAACTACAATAAAAAAGAAAAGAAGAGGAATGAAGGAAGGAAGGAAGGAAGGAAGGAAGGAAGGAAGGAAGGAAGGAAGGAAAATAAGATTGATTTTTTGAGGGAGGGAGGAAGGAAGGAAGGAAGGAAGGAAGGAAGGAAGGAAGGAAGGAAGGAGGAAGGAAGGAAGGAAGGAAGGAAGGAAGGAAGGAAGGAAGGAAAGAAAATAAGATTGATTATTTTCCTTTATGGCAAAAAAAAAAAAAAAAAAAACACCCAGGGCACCAAAAGTCTAAGTCTAGCTATCTATGAGTCATGTAAATTTTAATTTTCTAATTTTCAAGAATAAACATAAATTATATATTCATAATTTTTAAGAAGCACTAAAATTATTTTTAAAAACCCTTTCATCATTGATACCCATCAGCATCGGTGTCATAACTGTCATTATTGTTCAGAGATAACAGTTTAGACACTGCCCTTAATTGGTTTGTGATCTCAAAAAGAAAAAGCATGTATACAAATAAGTAGCTCTATTACTATCTTGTCTTTCATCAATATAGGAGGGAGAGGGCCTAAGCCGTCAGTCAGACAACCCTCAAGGGCTCCCAGACTGTGAGAGGGCACAGGCCAGGCTGAAGGACCGCCCCCCCCAAGTGCACGAATTCCATGCATCAGGCCTCTAGTCTAAAAGAAAACCCCAGTGCTTTGGTCCCTCAGTGTAACACTCCAACCAGTATTCCTCCAACAATAACATTACTACTGACAGAGGCCATACCACCTACTGATGCAAGCTAGCTATTGCTAGAAAGCTCTGACTTCTAGAAAGCATTTTATAACATTCAGATAGAGTCTTTCCCCATACCTCTATCCATTGATCCCTGTTCTGTTTACCAGAGTTTCACAGATCAAATCTCACTGTACTAAAATGGAAGTAAAGGAAAAACCATGCAGGTGTAGAAACTGTGATATGTGCTGGCAAGGAAACAGTTAAAAAAGAAAATTCCTGCCATTGTTAGAATTTACATTCTGAAAGGGTGGACTAACAATAAATAATAAATATTTAATTTTGTAAGTGCTGCAAAGGAGAATAACAGATGCAGAAATTGGAAGAGATTAGGACAGGAAATGACATTTCACAAGGTATAACAGGAACTTCCCTTTGATGATTCAGCATTTGTGCAAAGGCTTGCAGGAAGAAAGAGAGAAATTTCTGTGTAACTCCAGGCAGAACGAATAGTAATGTACATTTCCTGAGGTGGGAACAAGCTTGGAATACTCAAGAAACAGGAAGGAGGAAGGAGGAAGCCAGTAGGAGAGCGGTGCAAGATAATGAGAGATCTGTACCTAAAAGAGGGTAGAGACAAATGCCATAAGGCCTATAATCCTGAGTAAAGGTTTTATATTTTATTTGGGTAAGCCATGGCAAGGTTTTGAGCCCAGCCAGAAGCACTCTGTCTGCTGAATAGAAGTAATTAAAAGATAATGAATGAGAGTAAGGATTTTTGCTGAGAAGATATTAGGGTAGCTAGGTAAAAGTTGTGGTGACTCAGATCATGATAAGATCAGAGGAGGCAGTGAGAAATAATCAGATTTTAAATATATATTTTAAACCAGAAACAAAAAAATTTACTGATGGATTGGATGTTATATCAGTTTTCCTGGGCTGCCATATAAAATATCACCGACTGGATAGTTTCAACAACAGAAATGTATTTTCCCACAGATCAGAGCATGAAGGTCCAAGATTAAGGTGTTAGCAGGGCTGGTTCTGCTGAGGCCTCTCTCTTTGGCTTACAGATGCCAACATCTCCCTGCGTCCTCACTTGGTCTTTACGTGTATCTGTATTCTGATCTCCTCTTCTTTTAACAACATCAGTCATACTGAATCAAGGCCTATAAACATGACCTCATTTTAGCTTAATTACTTTTTAAAATAAAAATATACTCACATTCTGAGGCACTGGGAGTTAGGGCTTTCACACATAAATGTTGTAGCGACACAATTCAGCCCATAATAGATGTAGAATGTCAGAGAAGACAGGATGCCAGAATAAAATTACTTTTTTTTTCTACCGTGACCGCTATGGAGTTGCCATTTACTGAGAGAGGGAGACCAGGAATCAGTAGGTTTGAAAGTAAAAATCACCTAGGTGAGCCCACGGTGAGTAGGCAGTTGGATATGATAACGAATTTAAGGAAACATCAAGGATGAATATATACCTTGAGATGTGTCAGAAAATATATGGCATTTAAAACATGAAATGGTTGAAAGTGCTTAGAGAGTGTGTTTGGATAAAGAATAAAATAAGTATGCTGAGAAGGACCTAAGCCATTCCAATATAAAAGGTGCTACAGTAAAGGAGCCTGAGAAGAAGTGTCCATTGAAATAGAAGGAGGACCCAGAAAGTCTGCACCTGAAAAGCACAGTGAACAAAGTATTTCAAGAAGAGAAGGATCAAATGTATCAAAGTTTGAAAATAAAAAGTGTAAGTGAGGACTGAGAGTAGACCACTGGCTTTTTCCACCTGAAGTTTATCAGTGACTTTGACAAAAGCAATATTGGTGACATGGTAGAAATGAAGTCTTAATTGCCCACATATAACAGGTGGTTTCTGCAATTAATTCTGCTAAGTTGCTCCTGGCATCTAGAGCATGTGGAGTAGACAGCAATTATCTGCATGTCCACCTGGACCCACTGTCTTCTGACTCCTCTATGATTACGTTCCTCAATTTCATTAGAGACCTGATAGCTCACCTACCTCATGCCACCTTATCCTTGCCATGAGATGAACACAACTGCTGCTTGGAGTCCACCTCTAAATCGCATTAACCACCCAAACCAGAATTCCTTCACCTCCTCAGACCGACAACCCCAGTTGCCTGCCTAGAAATTCCTGTTGTCATTTTTAAACAATCTATGCCAGCCAATGTGTCTCATTAGGTAAGCTGCAATCTCAAGAATAACCTACAGGTCATGCAGCCAGGAAAAAACTCCTAGTGCAAAAAATTACTACATATCTAGGAGGCTACCTACTTGAATAATTCAATCCGCATTTTATCCAAAAGAGATCTTATATTCACAATTATCTGTTTTATAATGTAAGTCATTTGAAAAAATAAAACATTATTTGCTACAGTGCATGGTATATAAAATAATTAGATCTACTAGGCTGTGAATACCCCATTGATAATGCTGTGGTGGTTATCTATTACATGGATATCATGGCAATGATTTCTGACCGATAACACATTAATTGTGGTTATTATTTACCATTTTGTGTAAAATGGTAAATAATAACCAGTAAAATCAATTATAGAGAATAAATTTCAATCATGCAAATATGCACAAATTATATGAATTTGTAACAAACTAGGCTTATGGGATGCAATCAGAAAAAGAAGTATTATCCTTTTCTTCCCCATTGCCCATTTAGACATCCTCTGTAGGCCTATTTCATAACTGCCCCTTCAGTGCTGTTTCTAAATCACAAAATAGTTACCACTCAGTGGTTATATGTCAACCAAGTATAAGATTAAAATAAAAATCTGGACTTCATTTTCAGTTAAAATTTCTGCCTTCTGCCCTAACCAGTTTGGCTCAGTGGATAGAGCGTCGGCCTGCGGACTGAAGGGTCCCAGGTTCGATTCTGGTCAAGGGCATGTACCTTGGTTGCGGGCACATCCCCAGTAGGAGGTGTGCAGGAGGCAGCTGATCGATGTTTCTTCTCTCATCGATGTTTCTAACTCTCTATCCCTCTCCCTTCCTCTCTGTAAAAAATCAATAAATATTTTTTTTTTAAAATTTCTGCCTTCTTCCAGTTTAGACTTGCTATAATGTATGTGTTTGGTGATTTTCCCATTCTTCTGTGCTTTTATTCTTTTTTTCTCTATTTACCAGATTGCTTCTGGTATGTACAGATTGATACAGGGGATGTAGAGAGTTTGAGCAGAATGACCTTAG
>NW_005871657.1:217405-221676 GCF_000147115.1 Myotis lucifugus
TTTTCTGGACTTGAGATATGTAAGCTGACTCTCTCATAGCATGCTTTCACAGGGTCTTTGGAGAAGCCCCTTCAATCAATCATTCCTACAGTTCTCTAACATGAATAATATGCCCCCTTCCAACCACTGGTCATATGTGACAGAGAGCAAGGAATTGAAAACCTCTGTAAAAGAAATAATGACAGAAAACTTTTCTAACCTGGTGAAGGAAGCAGAAACACAGATTCAGAAAGTGCAGAGAGTCCCAAACAAGATGAACCCAAAGAGGCCCACACTAAGACACATCATAATTAAAATGTCAAAGGTTAAAGACAAAGAGAAAATCTTAAAAGCAGCAAGAGAAAAGCAGTTAGTAAATCTTAGAGGAAACCATAGGCAGCAAATCTCAGATATCTCTCATAGCAATATGTTTACAGATACATCTCCTAGGGCAAAGGAAACTAAGGGAAAAATAAACAAATGGGACTACATAAAAATAAAAAACTGTACAGCCAAAGAAACCATGAACAAAATGAAAAGGAAATTAACTGTATGGGATAACATATTTGGCAATGATACATCTGATAAAGGTTTAATATCCAATATATATTAATCATATATATATATATATATAGAACTTAACAAAAGGAAGATAAACAATCCAATTAAAAAGTGGGCAAAAGAACTAAATAGACACTTCTCCAAAGCAGACATACAGCCGGCCAAGAAACATATGAAAAATGCTCAAAGAAACTGATCATCAAAGAGATGCAAATTAAAATGACAATGAGGTATCACCTCACACCTGTCAGAATGGCTACCATCAACAAATCAACAAATAACAAGTGCTGGTGAGGATGTGGAGAAAAGGAAACCCTAGTACATTGCTGGTGGGAATTCAGACTGGTGCAGCCATTATGGAAAACAGTAAGGAGTTTCCTTAAAAAATTAAATATGGAACTGCCATTTGACCTCACTTCTAGGAATATATACTAAGGAACCTGAAACACCAATCAGAAAGAATGTATGCATCCCTATGCTCAGAGCAGCACAATTTATAATAGCTAAGATCTGGAAACAGCCCAAGTGCCCATCATAGATGAGTGGATAAAACAGCTGTGTTACATTTATACCATGGAATATTATGCAGCAGTAAAAATAAAATATCTTACCCTTTGCCTCTGAGATAACATGGAGGGACCTGGAAGGTATTATGCTAAGAGAAATAAAGCCAGTCAGAGAAAGACAATTATCACATGATTTCACTCATATGTGGAATCTAAGGAACAAAATTAAGTGATGAACAAAATAGATCCAGAGACATAGAAGCATGGAACAGACTGTCAAATCTCAGAGGGAAGTTAGAGGTGGGTGAATGGGTGGGTCGGTGGGAAGAGATCACTAAAGAACTTATATGTATAACCCATGGACTCAGACAATAGTGTGGTGAAGGCCTGGAGAGGGGATTTAGGGGGGATAGATGGGGTCGATGGTGGGGGGACATATGTAATACTTTCAACAATAAAGATTTAATTTAAAAATTAAAGAAAAGAAAAGAGTTAGTTATATACAAGGGAGCTCCCATAAGACTGTCAGCTGATTTTTCAACAGAAACTTTGCAGGCTGGAAAAAATTGGCAAGAAATATTCAAAGTGATGTAAAGCAAGGGCCTACAACTAAGATTGCTCTACCTAGCAAAGCTATCGTTTATCAAAGGACAGATAAGGAGCTTCCTAGACAAGAAAAAGGTAAAGGAGTTCAGTACCACCAAACCAGTATTACATGAAATGTTGAAAGGTATTCCTTAATATGGGAGGGGCTTTGTGGGGATGCGTGAAAAAGGCGAAGGGATTAAGAAGCACAATTTGGTAGTTACATGGACAGAACAGTCACATGGATGTAAAGTACAACATAGGGAATATGGTCAATAATATTGTAATAACTGTATGGTATCAGATGGGTACTAAATTTATCGGGATGATAACTTAATAAGTTATATAAGGTCTAATCACTGGATCATATACCTGAAAGTAATGTAATATAGCATGTCAACTGTAACTGGAAAATTAAAATTTATTTAAAGTAAAAAAAAGGCCTACTTATACAATAGAATACTAGTAAGCAAAAAATAAATGAACTAGAGAGATACATGCAACAAGATGGATGAATCTCAAAAACACTGCACTAAGCATAGGAAGCCAGACATAAAATAGTACATATTTATATTTTAATTTGCATTAAACTCTAGAAAAGACAAAATTATATCTTTAGTGACATAAAGCATATTAGTGATGGCTTAGAGGGTCTGTGGGGGTTCCACTAAAGCAGGATAAGAATTTTGGCAGTGACAGAAAGGCTTGTGGTGAATATATAGATATATGGGTATATAATTGTCAGATCCAAGCCAGAGCACTCACTGCTCAGCACTGCTGCTCTGAGTTGTTCTGAGTCCATATATTCTTCTAAATTCTTCCCGACTAGGCCAGGGCAGGTTTCTTCTTGAATCCTGCCCACGGTACTAACTGTTGGGAACTTAGTCCATGTTCTTCCACTCATTAGTTACATGTGTTGGGTCTGAGCCCCTCTGCCTAGGGCTGGACCTACTAGGATACTGGGTCTTAGATGGAGAAAGCCATGAAGAGGTTGTGGGTATATAAGAATGAATCTTTTATTGCAGAAGCCAGTGGCCATATGGCCATCAGACAAGACTGTCCTTCATAGCAGTGTCCATACAGGCAGAACAATGTCCCAACCAGACAGGGCAGCTAAACACCGGCTGCTTAACATGTACATCTTTCCCACAAAGCAGCATTAGTCTCTGTACACACAGCTATTATTTCAGCAGCCGCACACTGTCCCCCTAGACTCACCACCTCACATTGTAGCGGTACCTAAGCTCTCTGCCTCAGCAGCTTCTCCTGTCTCTCCTGCCCAGCACACTCTAGCTGGTTAACATGGTAGCTATATCTGAGCTTTCTATGAGCTCTTAGCCTTACATCATGGCAGTATCAGCTCTCAGCTCTGTCTGAGCTCTCTAGCCTTTTCCCTTCCTAACTGCTATCAGACTAGCTGGTCAGTAACCTGTATGTTACTCCTGATACAAAGCATGCTTCCTGCCAATAGTTACATCAATCACATTCTGGCTACAGAAGGGCACGTGAGTACAGTGTCAGGCTGGCAGAGACCTTGCACCTGCATAAAAGTATCTTGGCCTTGAACACCCCGATTAGGCTCATGCTTAGAGCTGCCTTGAATATCCAGTGTATTCTTAGGGCCCCACAATAATTTTATCAAAAGTCCCTAAAATATATACTTTAAATGGCTATTCATAAATTTTATGTAAATGTAAATATATACACACGTACAAACATCCCCTAAAGTAGGGATGAGGGCTATACATCTGGGCTGTATCATATTTACTCTCATAGATCTATTTTCATTGAATTGTTCTGTAATTTTGTTTTATCATAATGCCCCCAAAGAATCTAGTGAAAAGTAGCTTCATCAATACATCTGTGCTTGAGTGAGCTGCTTACCATGTTATATGATATTCTTTCTATGAGGATAAACAAGAGAAATTTCAGTAATATGTGAGCCACTTGAAAACATGTGTTTGTTTTCACACTAAATCACATAAAGGATCATTTTTCCCTCTCTTGGGTTACTTCTACCAAACACAGAGCTTTGGAACCCATGGGTTTTATGGCATGAAATCTGTATTATTAACTATTTAATTCTCTTATTTTTCCTCATTGAGCTTAAAGTCTCCTGGGTTGGCATTGATTTATTGTTGCAGAAGGAATAAAGAAAGTTAGGTAAAAAGCAAATTCTTGAAAACATCTGTCAACCGAAGGGAAATACTATAAAAGCAACCAGACCAATAATTAAAATTCAAATGCTAAAGACCTTCCCAATCCCTCTCAGTTCATGTAAATAAGACACAAAAAGTGGAATCTGTTTATGCCTTGACTATTGATGAGAAATCTGAGCTGTGGGTCAAGGGGAGACAATCTAGGGAAATAATGCTACTGGGAAGACTCAACCTTGTCTTGCAAATCAAAGAAAAGGATTACAAGAAAGTAACTTCTATTTTATTAACTAGAAAAATGAGAATTAAACATGCTTATTTCTTCCCAGCTGGCATGGCTCAGTGGTTGAGCATAGACCTATGAACCAGATGGTCACAGTTTGATTCCCACGTTTCAGGCTTGATCCCCAGTGTGGAGTGTGCAGGGGGCAGCTGATCAATGATTCTCTCTCATCATTGATGTTTTTATCTCTCTCTCCCTCTC
>NW_005871657.1:221776-293640 GCF_000147115.1 Myotis lucifugus
CCTATTTTATTGTGTTGTTTTAAGCATTCATTTAAAAAATGCATGTAGGAAAGCCTGTTAGTCTTAGTGTTAAAAAAGTTAGTGAAAATTAAGTTATACAAATAGTATCTAAGAATACAATGTTTATGGCTTATTAATGAGGATTGAGTTCAACAAGTAGAGTGTGAAAACCATATACAGCTGCTTTTCAGACAATAGGGGCTTGAGATGAAAAACAACATATAACAATTACTGTATTTTCTCCTCCTGGAAAGTTCTGATTATTATTGTTCTGTGTTCATTCCTGTCACAGCTGTTCCCAAGCTTACTAGCCATCTTGTTGTATTTTATCCAGTCAACATGTTTATTCCATCTTCTTTCATTTACCCTTCTCAAGCCTTCCCAGTAGAATCCATATACAAGCAACATTCTTTTCATATTTTTCTTTTGTTTCTAGTTTTGCTCCCAGCATGTCTTCCTAAGGAGGAGGAGAGCATTGCCAAGACTTTCTCAAATCTGAGTGACAAACACTGCTAAGCAAGTTTCAATTTTTCCTTGAGGTCCACAGGAGGTAAAGCCTTTATGTTTATCTACTGGCTCTTGACAGAATAATTGCACGTCTTCTATGTGCTAACTGCTTTGTAGCCAATGGTTGCAAACTGAGTTCACAAACACTACCTTGAAAATCCTCTGCATCACCTTAAAGTGGCCTGATCAGCGTCTCCATTTCACAAAGTAAAAACTAACTCTTATTAAATGAGGTGTGGTAACATTCCAGCCCAGACATCAGACTCTCATCGGCCACTTTCTGCAGTATGGCAGTCTAGAATAACGTTCTCATGACAATATAACTAATTCTTTTCTTTTTAATTGATTTTAGAGAAAAGAGAGAGAGAAACATTGATTTGTTGTTCCATTTATTTATGCATGCACTGTTGCTTCTTGTATGTGCCCTGACCAGAAATCAAACCTGCAACCTTGGTGTATTGGGACAATGCTCTAATCAACTGAGCAAACCCGCCAAGGCTATAACTAATTCTTTGGTATATTAAAACAAACTTCATAATACATTGCAAAGATAATAAAGGGGGGAGGAAAGGGAGAGGAAGGAAGGAAGGAAGGAAGGAAGGAAGGAAGGAAGGAAGGAAGGAAGGAAGGAAGGAAGGAAAAAATGGAGAGCTGGAGGGAGGGAAGAAGGAAAGAAGGCCAATAACAACCTCAACAGAAAACTAAAATAAGATTTGAGAATGGTGGGTGGCAAGAGAATGTGGAAGCCAGGTTACTTCAGGATAAATGCCTACATCAGTGTTGTACCGTCTTTAGCACAAAGGGATTTAGAGAAGATGAATCTGGAAGTTTCCCAATCTAAGAGGACTAATGTGGCACTAAATCAGCAGTGCCCACAGTTCCGATAGAAACAAATGAAACCCTCTGGAGGAAAGCATGATCAATGTATTCCTCAGGGGTGTGCTCAGATTAAATTGAACCAGTAAAATATTAACTAACACAAAAGGAAACAAACCACCATGGGATTCAGCAGAAATAACAAATGATAAATTTCTCTAGATGACCAAAGATCTCACATATGAAATGTAACAGTATAAAAATGGTGTATTCAATATTTAAAGAAAAACAGTTACGTTGGAATTAAGAACGTAGAAAATAAAATGAATACACTCCAAAGAAAGAGGAGAAGTGGTAGCAAAGGTGGTACTGGAAGGTCAAGTAGGTGATGGGGGGAAAGACAGACCCACAGAGGCAATGGCATGCCCATGGCTGAGGTAGCTGAGCAGGTAGCAATGGGATGGCAAGGAAGGAGGGAGGACTACAGACACCTCAGCAAGCCCAGTCGCCTTTAGCATGTATTCTCGTGCAGATATTTCACTGACAAATTCTTCCAACTTTTGGGCATTTGAAAATGTCTCTATCTTACTTTTATTTTTTCAAAAATATTTTCATGTTTATAGAATTTTAAGCTAACAAATTATTATTTTTTCAGCATTATAATAATGACATTTCACTGTCTTCAGTCATTCAATCTTTCTTATGAAAAATCATATGTCATTCAGATGTCCCCTTGCTTGTAGTTTCTTTTTCTCAGGTTATCTCTAAGACATGGTCTTTATCTTTCACTTTAAACCATTTGCTTATTAGATGGTTTTACTAGTATTTAGCCTGCTTAGTTTTCACTGACTTTCCTGGGGCTGGGGCTGGCTTTGTATTTTAATCAAATTTTAAAAATGTTAGGTGGATGACTTTCAAAATAAGTTGCCCTGGCAATTCTACCTTGTAATAACCCAAAGGGAATGGTAACATAACTCCAACAACAACAACAAAATTTATATATTAGCATTATAATAGCAGAGATCTGCACATAAACCAGATGTCCAATATCAGATGAATGAACATACTATTGTATATTCAAACAATGGAATGCTACTCAAAATAAAAAAAGAAAGAAGTACTGACAAACACAGTTGTATGCATGAACCTGAAAATTGTGATGCTCAGTGAAACTAGCTGGTTATAAAATAACTAGAGGCTCAGTACACGAAATTCATGCGCGGGTGTGGTCCCTAGGCCTGGCCTGCCATCAGGGCAATCTTCCCCAGCTGCCCGCAGCTGGCCCCACCCCCTGCCACCACCTACCCCCAGTTCCCCATTCTCCATCATGTGATCAGTGCCTGACGGCTGGGGGAAGGGACCGAGAGGTCGGCTTTTCCCACCCGTTCACTGGCCTTGTCCCCACTGTAGGTGGCCATCAGGTGATCAGAGCCAGGGAAAGGAACTAGGAGGTGGTCAGTGAGCCTCATAGTGACTGGTCCAGCAGTCGTTCTGGTCGTTCTGCCATTAGGGTCAATTTGCATATTACCCTTTTATTATATAGAATAGAGGCCTGGTGCACAGGTGGGGGCCAGCTGGCCTGCCCTGAAGGGGGCCCTACATTGAGGTTGGGGGTCCCCACTGGGGCCGGGGCCGGCCTGGGCGAGGGGCCACATGTGGTTTGCAGGCCAGCCCCGCTCCCGGCTTTGTCTGGAAGGATGTCCAGAATGACGTCTGGAAAATATCTAGTCTATCCGGTCTAATTAGCATATTACCCTTTTATTAGTATAGTTAGACTCTATCTGATACCACTTAAATAACATTTTAGAGCAGAACAGACAGGGTTTTTTGTTTTGTTTTGTTTTCTTTGTGGATAGCATTGTGGCCTGGTGAAGGGATCACTGGAATTTACTGAGATATGGAAACATTTTAAATCCTAATCAGGGTGGTGATTACATGAGTATTTACATCTGTCAAAACTCATCAAACCATACACTTAACATCTTTGGATTATATGGTAAGGTACTTAAATAAACCCTCTCCACACCAATCACAGTAATAATAACAATTATGGAAGGCTGAACAACTGAGTAGACATGTTTAAAAGAAAAGTTGAGATATGGAATCTTGATCAGAGGTTACACAAAATGAAGCACAGAGAGAACAAGAAAGGAAAACTAGAAAAGAAAGTGTAGAGACACAGACGTTCCCTCTTTCTGTAATTTGATAGGCCACGTATTTGTATCTACCTCTGCTAACAAATAATTAAAAAATTAGGTAAAAATATTTGTAAATCTTCCTAAAAATAAGTTGGACAAGATACTTATGAATCATTACACCAAAATCTAAGCAAAAGCAGGAATCCAAGATGGTGAGTAGAGAACTAAAATCACTTTAGTTCTGACAGCTTTTGCCACCTATAAAAACTTAAATTTTCACAGTTTCCCAACGCTTAGAATATAGTGATAAAAGCCTAGGAGCAACCCAATGTGTCTTGAAAGGCAATTCACTCACATAAGAATGACTGAATTAAACCCCCTGCTCTGTCCCAATCCCAAATATGATTTTTTAAAAATTACCTGGCTTAACAAATTAACAGAACAAGTAAATGGGTTTAATCAATTGTTCAGTTTTCTCTTTGGCCTCACCATTGGTGGAAATGTTAAGGGTTCAGGCACTATGTAAATCAATATGGAGAGTCCTCAAAATATTAAAAATGAATTACAATGCTTCTATGACTCTGGATCTATTTTTTTCATCAGTTTATTTTTTTCATTGGATTCCATGAATCTCAGAGGAAAGGTGGGGGTGATTGGAGGTGTGGGTGGGAAGAGGTTAACCAAAGAATTAATATGCATATGCATAACCCCTGGACACAGACAATAAATAGTGTAGTGAACTCCTGGGGTGAGGGTTGAGTGCAGGCTAGAAGGGGTCAATGGGGAAAAGAGGGGACATCTGTAATACTGTCAACAATAAAGATAATAATAGTAAAATGAATTTCCATATGATTCAGCAATCGCACTTCTAGGGATATATCTGAAAGAACTAAAATATGGACCTCTAAGAGATAGCTGTACTCCCATGTTTACTATAGCATTATTTACAAACTAGCGGCTCAGTGCACGAAGTTCATGCATGGGGGGTGGTGTTCCTCAGCCCTGCCTGCACCCTCTCCAATCTGGGACCCCCTGTGGGATCGGGCCTAAACCGGCAGTCGGACATCCCTCTCACAATCCAGGACTGCTGGCTCCTAACCACTCACCTGCCTGCCTGCCTGATCACTCCCTAACCGATCCCTTGCCAGCCTAATTGATGCCTAACTGCTCCCCTGCCAGCCTGATTGCCCCAACTGCCCTCCCCTGTTGGCCTGATTGCCCCCAACTGCCCTCCCTTGCAGGCCTGGTTGCCCCAAACTGCCCTCCCTTGTTGGCCTGATTACCCCCAACTGCCCTCCCCTGCAGGCCTGGTTGCCCCAAACTGCCTTTCCCTGCCAGCTTGATTGCCCCCAACTGCCCTCCCCTACTGGCCTGTTTGCCCCCAACTGCCCTCCTCTGCTGGCCTGTTTGCCCCTATCTGCCCTCCCCTGCTGGCCATCTTGTGACGACGTCGCGGCAGCTATCTTGTGACATCGTTGCAGTGGCCATCTTATGACGACATCACGGAACACCACGTAGGCTTTTATTATATAGGATGCCAAGTTATGGAAACAACCTGTATGTTCGTCAATGGACTAATGAATAAAGAACATCTGATCTATGAATACAATGGAATATCATTCATCCTTTAAAAAGAAGGAAATCCTGCCATTTGCTACATCAGTGGACCTGGAGGACATTATGCTAACTGAAATAAGACAGGCTCAGGAAAACAAATATTGGATGATTCCACTTATATATGAAATATAAAATAGTTCTTTCAATCTTACAGTGCTCAATTATTTTTATCACAAGTAATGTTGCTTAGCAATATAGTTGATGTTCTACCCTTATCAGATTACCAAGAGAACAAGGATAGAAAGTTTTAAAAAGATAAAAATGTATCTGCCTACCATATTAAGTTACCATTTGTAAGTTTAGAATGATTAAATATTAGAAAAAAGTAATATGTTTTAACTTAATATTATGTATTAACAAAATATGGCTATCAAATTTCATTAAACTGAATTGAACTTATAAACTTAAGGCTGGGATAGTTAGATATCAAACAAACAAGGTAAATCTAGGAAAGAGAATAGGATACAAATGTTGACTTTACTAAAGAGGGGGCTAAGAAAACCAATCAGCTTTAGGGATCTACCTCAGCTAGCTCACTGAACTTCTCACACTCTGAAAATAATTAGAAGAAATTAGTTTCAGTGGAAGACAGGTATCAAACTCAGAAAAAAAATAATTATTTAACAAACGTTTATTGCTATGGAAGATCCCAGTTCAGTTCAAGTTGTTTAAACAAAATTGCTTGCACACTCACAAGATACTAGGAAATGTAGTAAAAACTAGAAATAGAAATGTATAAGGCATGGCACCTGACCTCAATATTGCTTACAGTTATTGAACTTCTATTATATGTCAGAAAATATGCTCATAACTAAGGGAAAAGAAATAAATTAGATACACTGTCTGCATTTAAGCTATTTATAAACAAATGCAAATAGACAAAAATTACCATTTAATATACCAGGCAGAGAGTAGCAGAGATGAGGCTGAAGCGGCAAGAAGGGATTAAGTAATAGAGAGTGTTGAAAGTCATGCTAAGGAAGTCAATGAAAAGTCATTGAAAGTTTTGATGACAATACATAGAGCAGAAGTATGATCAGAAATATAATCTTTGCTGCTGTGTAAAAGATGGCATAAAGGGAAGTGAATATAGAGCTAGAAAGGAAGAGAGTGAATTAAAGTGATGGCTGAAAAATGAATACTTTCTTTACTTCAGCTCCTACTTGCAGAGCTATCCCATCCAATCTGGCACCACCACACCCCAATTGCTCACTCTAAACAAGCATTGCTACCTTAGCCCTCCTCACATCACCCTCATTACTGCTTCCCCCAATGATGGCAATACCATCAATGATTCATTCAGGTGGACTTTTTGTCCACTGCCCGATAAACACCAGATAACTAAGGCATTTGTGTTTGTTTGACCACATGAATCAGGAAAGCTGCTACAGAGTAGACACATGCCTTGCCTCCTGTTTCGTTGGCTTCCTGCTAACTTGGCAAAGGAGGGACTTGAGTTAAAAACACTGAGAAGCATCTGTGCTCTGTGTACACAGCACTGTTTTGAAATCTCCTGTCCCTGCTTCAAAGAGCTTAACAGCAGCCAGAACCAACTGTTTGGTTAATGAAAGTACAAAGGCTAAAGAAAAAAGAAACAAAACAACCTACAGCTTTTTTTGAAAATATTCAGTGTTTGGAACTCACTTTATTACTCATAAATCCTTTTATTATTCAGTTATTTCAATACCTACTATATACAAGATACCACAGGGTAAAAAAAATGAATCAAATATAGTTTCCACCTTAGATGAGCTCATATTTCAATAAGTAAGAGAGGATGATAAATAAGTGATAGATGAGGATTGTTAGATAGATGATGATAGATGATCATAGATAATGATGATAGATAGATAGATAGATAGATAGATAGATAGATAGATAGACAGACAGACAGTCAGCATAGTAGATTCTAAAAAGAATAGAGTTTTGTCAGAGACGATGGAGGGGCTAGATCATCAACCTCTGCCTGGGACACAGGGCTGGGCTTCACAAAAGGGCTATCAGGTTGGGCTATTGAAAGATGAAGAGGAGTGAAACAGAGAAGAGAATAGGAAGAAATTCTAATTTTGTTCAATAAGAGGCAGAACAGTATACAAGTATACAAGAACACACAATTGTAATTAAGGAAACGGCAAGCCAGATTGTGGGCAATGATGAATAAACCAAGGTAATGCCCTTCCTTCTGAAAGTGGTTTTTATGGGGAAGAGATACTTCAGATGTGTATCTTTTATTTAAAATCAGCCTGTGTCTAAATTGTAAAGCACAATGGCCCTTGTCTTAGTTGTTCCTGTATTTTCATCCTATTTCTGATCAGACTATTTTTGGAATACTCAAAGTTCCCAGGGATGGACAATATGAGAAGTTTTACTCTTTCACACTCTATCAAATGGTTCTGGGAAACACCACATCTTTTCAGAGAGAATATAATCTGTTTGTCTAGGTTACTAGTGCATTAAATGTGGAGGTAATACAAGAAGTTGTCATCATAAACTCATTAAAGCCTTTTGTTTTTTTCTGCTTGCAATGATCAACATTTTTTAATCTCCAGTGTAGATATTGTCATAAAATATAGGGCACAGATTTGGCAAAGGAGGGAAAAGCCCCTACTGTGTGGGTGGTGCAGGATCTGCAACATACGTCTCCAAATAGGTCTTTGAGTCCAGCCACAGATGGTGTGACAGCTCTAGTGCCGTCAACTGACCAGCCATGTGCTAAACCTGAAATGTAAATAACGCCTCTGTGATGACCAGAAAGCCCTTCTCTGGCATTCAAATGTACTGCAGCCCACGGATCAATATGGTCATCCAGATCATCATGAATAGAACATTAAAGTGTGTTATTTACAATCTCCAAATCAGCACTCACTATTTTACCACTATGAAAACAACTGAGAATTGTTCTAGTCAATTGGAAAGTAGCAAAAATATTCAAGGATGCCATACCCTAAACTGAGGTGATAGGATATGTTGAGATATTATCAAATCAGCTTGCTAGCCTTCAATCCTCACCCACATATGAGACACATGAGGGAAAATTAAGGAATTGTTCAAGAGACTTTGAAGGTAGTTTGGGTTTTCTCTAATGGTAGCCGGGGGAAATTTTCCTGGGCCAGCTGGCAGAAGGTCCCCTGATCATGTTCTCTGGTGTACTTGTGGTTATCGCCCACTGAAAAATCAAATGCATGGTAATGGATTTCTTCAAGGGAAAATTTAAGGGGGGAGGACAATAAGATTTTGGTGTCCAAACTAAAAAATAGACAAAGTCGAATCACTGCTAAAATCATGAGGGAAATGTGCAGGTATGAGAATTGGTAAAGCAATGGGCCCCATCTGGAGATTTGTGAGAAGAAAATTAAAATGTGTGTTTTCAACTACAGAGACATGAAGGTGAGAACAGTGACTGTGGGGGCGTATGGAAATGATATCCTTTTCTCAGGTTGTTAAAGTGTGACTTTTCCTTCATTCCATTACAGCTTAAGACCTCAAAGGTAGAGAAAATTTTCAAGGCCAAGCACCTGCACTCACCTCTTAGGGAGATGGCAGACCCCATAGGCAGGACATACTATGAGATTATGAAATTTGTTCTGCTAGTCTTCACCCTTCATGCACACCCAAGCTGCATCATGGGAAGCTTAATGAGAATGACAACAAGGAAATAAGTGTTTAGAGGGAGTTGTCAGTGTGCTGTCTTTGTATGCATGTACATAGGTGCATGGGAAGGGAAGGACATAGGGATAAAGGAAGATGTTCCTCCAAAATGATGGGGGCTTCTTGACAGAGGGCTTCAAATTCTAGAATTTGAAGGGCCTGTGAATTCATACCTGACATTCCTTGAAAGTCTGAGGATGACAGGTGGTGGCTAGAAGAGGGTTGCATTGAAAGGTCTACATTTCCCCTGAAAGCAAAAGTGTTAGTTGAGAGCCAGGCGTGGCCATCCACACTGAAGCTGGAGGTGAGAAGTGACACCGCACAGTGGTAAAATACTGAGAAGCAGAGGGCCGACAGGGGAGTCATAAACAACCATCAGGAAGAAGCAAGAGACAGCAGGTGAGGTCCCTCCAAAGAACAAACAAAACACATGGTGAGGAAAATTAATCAATATTTAGCATCTTCCACATCTCACGGTCACTGTGTCAGTTTTCATTTCTTTGTGTCTTAGCCTTGAATGCACCCTTCAGTATACTAGGTATGCTCTGTGATGAACAACACAATTTAAAGCATTTCTCCTTTAAAGTGAGAAAGATGTTAAGCTTTCTCAGCGCAGGGCGTTGGAAGGACACTGCAGGAGGAAGAGGCTGCCCTGCAGTTTCCACCAAGAGTCAAGGGTGGGAGGTATGGGTGTGATGTCATCTAGTAGACCACTGCCCCACACACCAGCCCAGATCACTGTCCCTCTGACATCATGCAGCCTTACCAGGTTATAACCATTCCACAGGGCTCTCAACTGCAAATCAGAGCCCCACTCAGCCCTCAGGCTCTAAAGACCTCTTGCCTGCACCTGCACTGGGGCTCCTTTGTCCTGCCATTCTGCTTGCACTCCGGAAGGTTGCTATTGCTTGCCCTCAACGCCCACCAGCTGCAGGCTGGCCAAACAGAAAACTTCTCTCTATCCGGTGGACTGACCATTCCTCCTCCTGCAAAGGGCCTGCACCTATCCCAAGCTGTCCTTCACTGAGTGATGTGCCTTAGTTCTAGGGGGCCCTATAGTTTCCTTTTATCTTACAATTGCTCTTTTATCGTACTTAACAATTCTTTAGAGTAAACTTCCTCTGTTTAACCAACGGTGTAATTTCTATCTCCTGAATAGACCCAGATGGCTATAGTCATCGATACAACTCTATAATTACACAACTCTGACCTCAATTTCCTTCCTAATCCCCTCCAACTCTGGAGGAGCCAGATTAGCACAATGAGGGCAGATGAGAAAGGTGATAGGAAGCAGTAGAGAAAGTTGATGAAATAAAGAAAGTGCAAGCTCCCTGCCCTACTTCAGGCTTCTTGGACCACTGCAGTCCTGATACAATATACTACCTGTTAAATTGTCTTATTGTGAGATAGGGATTTCACAGAAGTATTAGAATTGTACTCTGCTAACCTGTAGGCTACATGAACCGTGCCATTGTTCCAACTATGAGCAAAGAAGATTCTCAAATCTCAATAACTTACATTTGGAATATGGTCAAAGACCAAAGAAGGTAGGGAGGAAGATAACCATATTCAGTCGGAGAAGAGCAATCTTATTTGGAAGTAGGAGTCTTAAATGGTACCAGATTCAAAAGTGAAATAAAAAATTATTAAGCAACTAGAGGCCCAGTGCACAAAAATTTGTGCACTCAGGGGTGGGGGGGGTCCCTCATCCCGGACTGTGCCCTCTCGCAGTCTGGGATCACTCGGGAGATAATGACCTGCTGGCTTAGGCCCACTCCTGGGTGGCAGAGGGCAGGCCCAATCCCTAGGTGCAGCCCCTGGTTGGGCTCAGAGCAGGGCCGATTGGGGAGTTGGGGCGCCGCCCCCTGTCATGCACAGAGCAGGGCGGATCGGGAGGTTGCGATGCCACCCCTAGTCACACTCAGGGTAGGGCATATTGGGGGTTTGGGGCACCGCCCCCTGTCACACTCAAGGCAGGGTCGATAGGGAGGTTGCGGCGCCACCCCCTATCATGCACAGAGCAGGGCCCATCAGGGGGGTTGGGGCTCCGTACCCTGTCACACACAGAGCAGGGCAGATCAGGGGGTTAGGGAGCCCCCCCCCCCTATCACGCACAGAGCAGGGCCGATCAGGGGGTTGAGGAGCTCCCCCCTGTCACACACAGAGCAGGGCCGATAGGGGAGTTGGGGCACCGCCCACTGTCACACACAGAGCAGGGCGGATCAGGGGGTTGGGGCGCCGCCACTGTCACACTCAGGGCAGGGCTGATGGGGAGGGTTGGAGCGCTGCACCCTGTCACACACAGAGCTGCAGGGCGATCAGGGGGTTGGGGAGCTCCCCCCTGTCACGAACAGAGCAGGGCGGATAGGGAGGTTGTGGCCCCACCCCCTGTCACACACAGAGCCGCAGGGCAATCAGGGGGTTTGGTCGTTGCCCCCTGTCATGCTGATCCCGGTGCCGGGAGGCCTCGCTGCTCCGCTGATCCCGGTCTGGGAGGCATATTACCCTTTTACTATATAGGATAGAAGCCTGGTGCACGGGTGGGGGCCGGCTGGTTTGCCCTGAAGGGTGTCCTGGATCAGGGTGGGGGTCCCGCTTGGGTGCCTGGCCAGCCTGGGTGAGGGGATGATGGCTGTTTGTATCTGGTCATACCCCCTTTAGGGTGGGGGTCCCCACTGGGGTGCCTGGCCAGCCTGGGTGAGGGGCTGAGGGCCGTTTTCAGGCTGGCAGGTGACTAAAGCTCCCAGCCTGTCCTTTTTTCCTTTTTTTTAATTCTGCGCCAGCTTTAGCTCTGAGGCTCTGCTCCAGCTATGAGACCTCTGCTGCTGAAAGCAGATTTCTGGCCTTTGTTTACCTTCTGTATTTGAAACAATGTTGCAGTCCTGCTGGCTGAAGCCCGGGGGTTTTGTTTAGCTTCTATATTTGTTACAATGTTGCTTAGAGTCCAGCTGAGAGGCCGGCAAGCAGGCGGGGAAGCTTGGCTTCCTCCATCACTGAAGCAAGCAAGCCTCCCTGTTCGCGTCAGCTGCCTGGCTGCCGGTCGCCATCTTGGTTGGCAGTTAATTTGCATATCTCCCTGATTAGCCAATGGGAAGGGTAGCGACTGTACGGCTAATTACCATGTTTCTCTTTTATTAGATAGGAAGGGCATTCCCTGACCAAAAAAAAATCACAAAATTTTATTTTATTAGACTTATGATATCCTTTGATCTTAACCCATTTCCTGACATTTAAATTCACTCTGAAGCATCCCCATAGGTTATTTTCAAACAAACAGTAACAGTGAACCAGTCCCCTCCCAAAAGGAGCTCATTCCAAATTTCAGAGAGTACAAATGGTCAGAAAATGCTTCCTATCATTGAGTCAGGAAACGCACAAAAAGCCAAAGTCCTCTTTCCTCGTGATAGCCCTTCAAATGCTTGAAGGTGATTATTATATCCCTGGAGATTTTCTTTTCTCTAAGCTGAAACGCTAATGTTTTATTTCTCAGAGGGCTTGGTTTAATGTTATCTCTCTGTCCTCGTCACTCTCCTCTGAAACACACAAGTTATAATTGTCTGTTTCTACTCCTTTTACATGGTGTCCTCTACATGCAATGAGAACCTCACACTCCAGTTGGCACATGGTATGAACTACATGGCAGAAGAGAGGCAGACTATCATCTCCCAGGCTCAGTACAATCTACTTCCATGAGAGTAACTCAATCACCTCACCCTCTCCTCATGCTGCCTTTGCAAGCTCCTTAGTTTTGGGAGGTTTTAACCACCACAAATATGGGCCCTTAATGCCTAGTCCATGTCATCTGCTCAGGACTTTCCCCAAGCTTCTCATGCAATTACCCCACTATCTGCACATCATCTCTCCTGGGTGGCCCCAAAGATGCTTCAGCTTCAACAGGATGAACACTAAAACCTCCGTATTTCCCTAGAAATGTGCTGTTCCTCCTGTTTTCTCCATCTCAGTTAAGAGCACAACTGTCACCCTAGCTGGTTTGGCTCAGTGGATAGAGAGTCGGCTTGCAGGCTGAAGGGTTCTAGGTTCGATTCCGGTAAAGGGCACATGCCCGGGTTGCAGGCTCGATCCTCACTGGGGGGCATGCAGGAAGCAGCCAATCAATGATTCTCTCTCATAATTGATGTTTCTATCTCTCTCTCCCTCTCCTTCCTCTCTGAAATTAATAAAAATGTATTTTTTAAAAAAAGAGCACAACTATTATCCCAGCCACACTAGCCAGAATGCACCACACAGAGGCAAATATTAGACAGATTTTCTCTAATAAGTATTTCCTTTTCCCCATCCACGCTGCTTCATAATCCATATTCTTCATATTGTTTCTTCTGTCTCTCCCTCCTATTAACCCTTGACATTGCTATTTCCTGCTCCTCATTTAATATTTCACTCCTAGAAGCTCAGAGGGAACAAAGTAAGGACCTTGGCTGAATCCAAAATACAAATACAGAAATATTATGGTTATATCTACCACATCCTCTCCAAAACACCCTCTCCTGACAAGTACACCCACTCCTCTCACTTCACACTAAAGTGCATTTAATTTCTTTGATTTTTAGACTAATTCTCTTTTATTTTTCTTCAAGTATTTTCTAAGACTTCTCTTAGTTCCTTGTTACTTCTTTCATCCAAAATGAGATACCCCACTCATTTCATAAAACTTGTCTTCTACCTATTTTCTTGACTCAAAGAAATTGGCAACCTTTGACACTATGTCTCATCAAATCTGAAAGGGTCCCTTCCTAGTGTTATGGGGACTAACGTCCCGAATTGCAGAGATTCGGTAACTCCTAGTATATGCATCAACTCACCTGGGTATCGAGGAAAGATTTAAAAATGATTCAGAGACACACAGCTAGTCAGTATAGGATCCTTAGAAATCAGTGATTCCAACTCAGACCCCCTCTTAACGTCTCAGGGAATGAGAGTAACTGTGTTTGAGCCCTGGATTCATTATTTATAAATGTGTTTCTAAGCAAATGCCTTAATTTCTCTAAGATTCAGTTTCTTTGTCTGCAAAATTTGTATAATAGCACCTAACACATAAGATTTTAATGAGTATTTCATGTAATGTAAAGTACTAGCTCACAGCTCAAAAGTATTAACTACCAGAAATACTCAAGACCAGAAAACTAGTTGGGAATTTAACTGGGACTTCGTCACAAATTTCCTTGTTAATAGCCATACTACCACCTTTAGAAATGTATGGTCTATTTTGAAAAACAAGACATATGGCAAAAAAAAAAAAAATGACACTGATCCTTTTTGAACTGTCCTTTGCATGATTGCTTCAGCTACAATTTAAAAGACTTGTCAAAATTTCTCAAGGAAATTGCACAGCCAGAAACATGATGTTGGCCTGTAAAATATGGCACATGCAGTCCATAGTCCATGAAACTGTTAAATGGAATAAATCTTTAATGAGCATAAACCTTCTTCATCCACCTTCATGGGCCTTCCCTCCTTCATCTTGGTCTCTTTAAGTAAATGTAACTGTTAGAAGAAAATGCTGCTGACTTAAATCTTTCTTTATTTCTTTTCATATGTTTCGCCTCAAAAAAAAAATCAGTGTTTGTATAACAACCATATACTTTAGACTTCACTTTTCAACATTTTTATTCTTATTCTTATTTTTTCACAGTTTGACAGTTTATGAAATATTTATTTAACACCTACTATATGATAAGCACTGTGGTAGGTAATGGTTTAGTTATAGCCACTGATCCAGAAGAGTCACAGCTATGGGGGTAGATGGTGATGTCATTAAAAAAAAAAAAAGTAGTGTAGGTTTTGATGACTTATTTTACTCATTTTAGCCATTTTGATCAAATTCGCTGTATTATCTTAAGATAAGAATTATCTTTCTTATTTTGAGTTATCTTTAGCAAACCCTAGATTTAAAATGTTAAACTCTGTAAAGCCTCAAGGAAGGAGTGTAGTGCCTAGCACAGTGCCTTGCACATAATTGTGGTTCAAATATTAGTGGAATTGAGATAAATAAGATGACATATTTCAAAAGTTATATGCAGTTTTTAAACTAAAACTATAGCATAGTATAGTAGTCCCTTTTTCTAATATTGGTTCTGTTTTAAAGGTCCTTATCTTATAGAGATTCATGCTGAAGTATCTATAGATAAAATAATACAATGTTGGGTAGCACTTCAAATTAATTCAATGGTGGAAAGCAAACAGGGGGTGGGGGAGAATAAATGAAACTACATGTGTTATGTATTAATAACTGTTAAGACAATTGATGGATACATGGAGGATCCCAATATATTTCTTCACTCATGTATAAGTTTGAAATATTATATTAAAAATGTTAACAAAAAGAAAAAAATACCTTTAGAAGACTTTCAATTTTTAGAAGTTCTACAGTAAGTTCTATAATGGAAGAAGAATTTCTACAAGTTTTCACCATATAAAACTATCCTTATATAAATGATACCAGCAGACTTTGTCCTTACCTGTAGTATTTTATTTTTATAAAAACACTTCCATGATCTCTATGTATTATTTTTATATGATAAACATTTAATTTTAGAAAATAAGGTACACAATCTGGAATTGTCATGTCACCTTTTCTCCAAAATATTTCTCAACCTTCTTTATATGTATTTTAAATGCTATGGGTTGTTAAATTAAGTTTTGGCCTCAGTCATTAATATTCACTCAATAAATATGTATTCAGCACTGTCCACATGCCAATACCTGCACCATGAATAAAACATAGCTCCTACTGTTAAGGAATCCATCGCATAGTGGAAGAGCTTGTTGCCTATTGGTCAATTATAGGTTTATTTTAATGACTAGATTGAGCATGCCCCTAGATTCTTATAATTGTAACCAGAAAAGATGGTATTAATAAAGATTTGTGATCAGAATAAAATGAATGTCATCTTTTACTGGAACTCAGGAATCAGATATCTAGAAAAATTTCTGAGAGCATATAGGTGGTAATTTCAACCTATAAAGTATAACAACCTATAACCATTAAAGAGATATTTTTTGAAATATTCAGGACACTTCTTTGCCTGCTTTTATGTGAAAGGTGGTATTTAGGCCTGACAAACTCAAATAGACATCCATACAAAAACCAAAAATTAAACACTGAATAATATTACTTTCCTAATTTAATTTTGACAGCTTTGGGAAAGTTCATGATTTTAGTCCAAGTATATTGAGGGGAAATTATTCTTTCTAAAAGAAAAGATAAAAATAAAGCCCATCAAAACCCAAATGTTCCAGTTGTTCCAAATCCTATACAGAATTACAGAACTTAACAGCATGTCCCTATCTTTCTTCTGTCTGCCTTTTTTTTCCTCCCTTAAGAAAAAATAACTTGCGATATTTTATGTTTTAAAAAAATGTCCTTCAGCTTGTTAATTTGGAGGCACCACAATTCAGAGTGATTCATTGCAGCCGTGAATAAGGAATGTCACCAAAATAGTGAGATGGCCTGAACCACTTTAGAAATTAATGGACTGACTGTGATATACTGGCGCCTCTTTCCTGCATCTGTAATTGGAGTGCCAATTTATTCCCAATCATTTTAAGCACTGTAATTACCCAGAATCATCGCTGCCTGTTTAACATTCATATGGGAAGCTGTGGCAAGAATGCTGGCCAGGGACCAATATTTTGCAACGGAGATGCATGAACTACATAAGGAAATATAAAAAGATCTAGTTTGTCTTTCAAGGCCTGAGCCTTGACCATGGTGGGAAGAATTGAATAAGGCAATAGAGCTGACAGGTATTTTTTCTTTTTTAATTAAATTTATTGGGGTGACACAGGAAAGTCTCTTTTAAACATATCATTCAATATGGGGAGAGAAGAAAATCAAAGAGTGGCAACAGGCAATTGTTGCTGCACTGATGCAATGAGGACATTCCGCTAGTCATTTCTTGAGCATCTGCTTGGTGCCAGGTGTTCTGCTACACATTGGAGATGCTGAGATAAAAATGAAGCAACACCCACACACATATTCAGAACATAGTGAAAGGTAGTTATGTACTGCACAGCAGGAGGATAGTTCTAAAGTATCTGCTGGATACTACTGTTTTCATTTTAAGTCTGCTGATGAAAAGGCATAGGCTACATAAGAGAAGTATTTAATAAATTGTTTTCATAATTCTGGATGCCAAAAATAGTTTGAAACTTCAGATTCAAACAAAGTTTTTTTTATTGCTTAAAGTATTACAAAGGGTATTACATATGTGTCCTTTTCTTTCCCCACCCTTGACAATCCCCTGGCCTCCCCTACCCCCCAGTGTCTTATGTCCATTGGTTATGCTTATATGCATGCATACAAGTCCTTCGGTTGATCTCTTACCCCCCTCCCTCCTGCCCCCCAACCCTCCCTGGCCTTCCCGCTGCAGTAACAGAAGAAATATTTAGACCAATCTATGAGCCCTGCTACAGGCTGAGGTGTGCCCTCATTTGTCCCCATAATAGCAGCCTGTCTTAACCTCTGTTAAGACACTTACATCTTACCTCCACTTCACACAGCTCTAAAGCAGCAATGTTCAAACCCTTTTCATCACATGGCACATATCAACTAATTACAACATTCTGCGGCACACCAAAAAATATATTTTTTGCCAATCTGATAAAAAACAATAGGTATAATTTTGATTCATTCACACCAGATGACTATTGTGTTGGCTGTTATCATTTTTTATTTGACAATCTAAGAAAAAAGAGGTCCGTGCCTCTGACTAAATAGTCAGGTATTGCGTGTTTTAAAAATTCGGTTGAAAATTGCTGCTCTAAAGCAAGGCAAGGAACACATCTTAATCACTGGAATAAATAACTGCAATGTCAATCATAGCACCAGGCTCAATAATTGCTTTTCTGAAAACTGAATTAATAAGTGCATGAATGAAATTCCCTTTGTAACACCATTCACATTTTTTAATTTCTTTTCTTCCCATTTCTGCTACTTAGATAAGATCTTTAGCCTAATTGTCCTCCAAAACACCTTTATGCATGCCACAAAACTTTATCTAAAGCTTTGATTGTTCTCTATTATATAAAAAATCAAATATCTCCTTAGCCTGATATTCAGAGTCCTCCATCATTCATTTGTGACTTACCTCCATAACCTTATTCTTACTATATGTTATTAAATCAATTAAGAAAAGAGAAAGCTTATATGAGAAGGTATAGAAAAGGTTGCCAGAGGGTATGAAGAAGAGGGGGGAAAAGTATTTTAACCAAATTGCATAGCCAAAGCTCTCAATCCTCCCAAGAAACAGTAAGACTGACTAAGCACTCCCGACCCAATCATGGCAATGGAGAAGACATGACAATCTTTATTTTGAATTTGGCTGGTAATCATCAATCTGTGTGAGCACTTCAGAGCTGAGCCATTAGCGTGGACTAGGTAGTGGTAGATTTATATGGGTAATTGTGACAGTGATTGTTGATATCATTTATATGAGGAATTTTATTACAACTATAAGTAAAGCACAATGGCAATTAGGAAGTGTGATTAATATGAGTAAATCTGTAATGGAACTTATACTGATGATCTATTTAGGCAGGAAAATCTAAAGTTATGAATTTGCTGTGAGAGGGGAAGAAAAAGGAAACAAACTACTATCTAGCATTTGTTATATGCCCCCAACTCTGCACATACTTTGCATATGTCATTTCACTTTACCTTCACAAAATTCCTAAAATCAGTGTTATTATCAGAGATGAGTAAAAAAACTCAGAAAGGTTCATTTGCCCAAGGTCAGTCAGGTAGCAGAGTCAAAGCTGGTGCCTGGACCAAAGTCTCTCAGACTAAAAAGTTGCATTTCATTAAACGTGGGGCAGAGGGGGGGAGCGGGGGGGAAGGGTGGTGAGTGTGGGTGGGGGATAACAAAAAACAACTGAGGAAAAAAGATATAAAGTGAAATTTGGAAATCTCACATTTCATGCAATAGTAAGTATGAGGAGTCAAGTATTTTATAAAGAAGAACGTTGACCTTATTTGGACCCTGCATCCATCGACATTACCACTGAAGCTCCCAACTGTTCCACTGAGACAACCACTGGCCACTCTGAGTGAATTTTGGCAAAAAAAAAAAATTGAGCTGTTAATGCAAAGGGAGTAGTTTTGTGTTTAGATGTGGATGTGAGTATGAATGTGCCTATAGGTAAAAACAAGTAAAACAACAACTGTTGGAAATCAGAATTCCAAATAGTTCTCTCTCTTAATCTAAGCTTTCTTCATCAAGGTATTACATCCTAAAAAGAATGAATTTTTACTTGACATTAGGTATTATATATTCTAATTTTCCAAAACAGAGAACAAATAGAGCATCTTTGCGCACAAACACAGACCCTGAAAACAAAAAAAAAATTAGTAGTTACTCCTACTTGCATTTTTTTAAAAGTATTAAAAAGTAGAGTTCTAGTGTTCAGTAGAAAAAAAATTCTATTTGAAACAATCCTTAATTTGAAAGTCCAATAAGACTAAGAGAAAGGGAATACTCTTAACTAATGTTCCATCAGGATGTCTATTGTGTCTCTCATGTTATATTATTAATATGACATAATAATATGAGAGGATGAATAAATGACCACATTTAGAGTGTTAATTAACATATTTATATCCAATTGGATTACAAATATGTCTGTGCTTGTTCTTTGCTGGTCAATTTTTTTAATCAACCACTCGGAAAAAATTCAGAAGACAAGATTATCAAGCAAATTAGGAGGATGCTACCGAGAACAATAGAATCAAACATCTCAGCAGCCTTGTATGACAGGCCAAATTACCATGATGAGATTCAATGAAGATAAATGTAAACAATCCACTGAGACTAAAAATCAAATACACAAGTATAACATGATTAAGATATTAAGTAATTGCCATTTATGTAAAAAAAAAAGGCCTAGACAAAAGCTGACAGTAAATTCAATATGAGTCGATACTGTGACATTGAAATACTTAATTTATTCTTAGACTATAATACTAGAAGTGTAATATCCAAATAAAAGAGATGAGAGCCCCCCTGTACTTTAAACTGATGGTATACGAAGTATTATTTCCACTTATGGACAAAATATTAAATGAAGAAGAAGAATGCTGAAAATAATGGTGAGCATCGACCCATGAACCGGGAGTTCACAGTTCAATTCCCGGTGAGGGCACATGCATGAGTTGTGGGCTCAATCCCTGATCATGTAGAAGGCAGCCACTCAATAATTCTCTCTCATTGTTGATGTTTCTATCTCTCTCTCTCTCTCTTTTCCTCTATGAAATCAACAATTTTTTTAAAGTTCTTCAGAGAGAAGAAAAATGGTCTAGTTCAGAAATCTGGATGTACATAAAGAAAAAAAGCATTGAAGAAAGAATAAGATAAACATTTATTTTTCTTACTCTTAATTGATGTAACACCTAACAGTTTATTCAAAACAATAACAGCACCAAAGAAATACAAAACCTGATAGAAGGGCAATGAGAAATAGATGAATCCACTATCATAGTTGGAAATGTCACCCTCTATCAAAAATGAACATATCCAACAGTCAGAAAATTAAGATTAAAAGAGAAATAAGGACATAGTTGAACTTAACAGCACCTTCAATTTACTAGATATAATTGACTTTTATAGATTACTTCATTCAACAATAGCAACATACACATTCTTCTAGGTCTAAATGAAACATTCACCCAGACAGACCACATTCTGACCTTAACAAGTTTAAAAGAATGATGTCCTTTGAAAATGGAGGAAGAAACCACTGTCAAAGAATAAAGACTAGAAGCTAAAGAAGCAAGGACACCTTCTCCCCTCAGCGCCTCCAGAAGAGAACAGTCCTACTACACCTTGACTTTTAGTCCAAATGAAACTGACTTCTGACCCCTGACCTCCAGAACTGCAAGTCAATATGTCTGTGTTTTTTAAACCACTAAGTATTCATTACAGTGGCAAAAGGTTACAAATACACCTTTAATTTTGGAACAAGTTTCTAGCACAATGAAACATAAAGTTCAACCAACAAAACAATGCAATGGTGATTGGGGAAAATCATTTAGGGCTTAAGAAATGATGAAATCAGCCCAGCTGGTGAAATCAGACAGCGGATCAATGATTCTTTCTCATCATTGTTGTTTTTATCTCTTTTTCCCTCTCTCTTCCTCTCTGGAATCAATAATATATTAAAAAAATAAATTATGAAATCTGGCTTGATCATGCATCTCTCTCAGAACAGAAGGAATGTTCCCTACTGTTAGTCCATTGCTGAGTGGTAGGCCTCAGTAGTTCCTACATTACCTAAAGAAAAGAGGAGTTTCTCTGTAAAGTTAGCCTGTGATACATAATTGATTTTATTTGTTTTTAGCTGAAGCTAATTTGAATTGTCTACATCTCCATCAGTGGGAGAGCTCATATTGATTTCTTTAAAATTTAAATGCACCGCCTGCGTACCCTCTGGGTTTCTTAAAATCTGAGATGAATATTGTTCTTTTATCTGTTTGCAATGAACGGGATAAATAATGATTTGGGGATTTTATGGTTTGAGGTTAAAACATGGCTTGCATGTGCAAATATTAAAAGTCAATTAAATCTATTTACTTTACAACAATGGAATTCTTGCCTTGTAAATACCAGTTGCTTTGCACCAGCATTTGAGGTCTGCCACGATCTGCAAAATATTTCATCTTATTCTGCTTGGTATTCTATACCCTAGGCTTTCCAAAGAGTTGCAATTCCTCAAATGTACCCTACATTTCTTGCTTCCACATCTTTGCAAAACTCCCCATTAATAGAACAGAGGATGTCTGTTCATTCTTTAGGGCCCAGAGATAAAGTATCAACAACTCTGTAAGTCGTTGTCAACTTCTCTGAAGTTCACTATTTTCTTCTTTGTGTCCCACTGTATTCCATACACATTAGTTTTTTTATTGTTATCTTACTTTTAACTACAATTTACACTTAATGTTAGCTTGTATTAGTTTCAGATGTATAGACAATCATATACTTTACAAAGTATCCCATATTCTCTGTTCAGAACTCTCATTTTTCATTTGTTCATCATTTGTGGTTGATAATCTAATTGTTCTGAACTCTAGCATATTACTCACAGAATTTAGGTTTCTCCATATATAACACATTTGTGAAAATATTGAAAAACTCATCTTTAACCCATCTTGTGTTCCCTCTCCTATTTTGCTTTATCATTAATTCCTGAATCATTCAAAAGATTCAATAGAACCCTATTGACTGACTGTAATCATTGTTTCTTTTTTTTCACATTATGATTGTCTGCTAGGAGACCTCTTTTCAGGCTGATGTTCTTCCCCCAAAACACAATGACTTAGACTCATCTTGATATTTTCTGCTTCAAGATGTGAAACTGATCCATAAGATATAGGAGTTTCTTTAGTAGAAAATTATATAACTGGCCCAAATCTATGGACCAGAGGTGCACATGACATTGTTACATACCATTACTGGCAGGCAGCTAGAAGGACAAAGGAGAGCCTGCTGAAAGCTCTAGGTGACAGAGGAGAGATTCCTTAAAGAGAGAAGAGTTCATAAGTTTATGTTGATGTCTCAATCACATTTTTATTAACTTTATCCTAAAATAAAAATATGTAAAATCCATTTCATCCTTTTGAGAACTGGCCTCCAGGTTTGCCCACATCCTATAGAGTAGTGGAGAGTTTGAAATGTCAGCAAAACTGAGACTACAAAAACAAGGGGAATTTAAAAAGTGCCAAGAGTTTAGAAGTGATACTAGGTTGAGGAATGCTCTGCCTTCATTGACTGTTTCCCAAAAGATTTTTAAAGCTGGTTTTAAGACTTTTTAAACACACACACACACACACACACACACACACACACACACACACACATATTATTGATTTCAGAGAGGAAAGGAAAGGGAGAAAGAGTGAGAAACATCAATAATGAGAGAGAATCATCTATCACCTGCCTCCTGCATGCCCCCTACCGAGGACTGAGTCTGCAACCTGGGCATGTGCCCTGACAGGGAATTGAACCATGACCTCCTGGCTCATAGGTCCACACTCAACCACTGAGCTACACCAGCAGAGCAGTTTTAAGACTTTTAACTGTTAATATTTTGTTGCAAAATGTGTATAAGTCTCTCTCTGCAGTAAACAAGGAGGTTTGCAGTTCTCATTTGCACAAATGCTGGAAACAAGTTAGATTCAAAATTATTCTTTAGTAGGTTTCATAGTTGACTTAAGTGGGAACATAGCATTTTCACTGATAAACTGTTAAATATCATCTAGCTGAACTTAATTTATGAAATGTGTGTGTGGTGACTATGCCCTGGCTAGGCAGTTGCCTGTGTAAAATTTTTAAAAATAAAAGATTCGTTATTTTTAGGAAGGCACACAGTTCCCTAAAATACTGAATCAAGATGACCTTAGTACAATTTAAGAAGAGTATTATCATATCTTAAGCTTTATTTGATATCACAGTATTTTATTTCAGATTCACATTTGTATTGTGAATAACAAATTTGCTGAATTAGGAGTGGGTGGGCAAGATTAAAACATACCCAGATAATTACATATCTATCCATTGTATTAATTCCTTGCAGGTTTCTTTATGGACATGAAAACTACATGCCTTTCCAAAGCCAAATATGTATTAAATCAGATGTATATAGCTTCATTCCTGTATGGGTCCAGACGGAGGGATTCATTCCTGAAGTGTCTGCAGTCAATTCAACTGCATCCCCAGCAGCTCAGGTTAGTTGAGCTGGGGTGACAGTCTCTCCCTGGCGATCAGCGCACACCAGACTCAAACACCAAATCATTTACTCCAGGATCTAATCATACAAAGAAACCAATAAAAATAATAGGCTTCTAAAAGTGATGATTTCCCAAACAAGCGGTACAGGAGTAACATCCCAGAAGTGTTCAGACCTTCTGTATTCCCAACCCCATTCCAGATGCCAACCACAATGGGGAGACTAGGCAAGCGCACATAAATATATATTTTACCTGACTTATTGGCATCCATGTACCAAAGCAGCAGGAGAAATAACAAGGAGACACTATTCATAAAAGCCTCCTAGTGGTGAGTCAAAATTTAACCTTTTAATATTCATTCAAATTCATCCCTGTCCATAGTTCATGTCAAGTGTCTCATAAATCTTTCTCAGACTTTCCCCAAAGGAGAGCTACTTTTAAAACATCACTTCACTCTCTTATATTCCTCATTTGTACCTCATTTTTCTTATTTTAACATTATTATTAGAGGTTGCAGGGCCCAGGGCCAGGGCAATTAAGAATGGTGTATGGCAATTCAGGAATTATGGAACTCTTAACTCTAGCAGGTGAAACTCTGATGTTCCCTTCATTCATGGAGTTTAAGGAATGCAAGACATCCTTTAAGCTTCATTTTTATCTGTCTCTCTACTGTCTTGTCAACCTGTTCATTGTTTTAACTTACTAACTTAATTCATTTTATGTCTACTTGATAAATTTAATGTCCTTCCTCTCCTACTACAAAAGTGATTCTCTCTCTGAATTTCCTCACAGATCAATACAGTACAGTCAACATCTGCCCCCAATTGAACATCTGTTATATGTTCCTATGGGTTGCTGGTATAGGAACAACTTGATAAGAAGGGTCATGCCTTATTCTTTTTTTATATAAATAATATGCAAAATTGATGTTTAAAAATATTTTAATGTATTCATTAGTTAATTGGCTAATTTTCTAGAACTTTAAGTGTGACTATAGTGGTAGCAAAAAATCCTAATGTAACATTTATAGGAGGTACAATATCGTCACAGTTCACAAACTCAGGGATGCAAAGATTACACTATACTTTCCCAAGTCCAAACTTTATTTTTATCTCAAGTCCCCATTTGACTAAAGGTGAAGAATGAATCTTAGCTCAATTCTTGCTGCTTTTCCCAATGAATTCTGGGTTTGAATGGCAATTTGAGATTCCCTTCATCTAGCTTGCTCTGCATTGCATTAAGTTATGGGAGGAATGGTGAGAAGATTTCAAATATCAAGGCATTGGAGGCACGCAGTGTCTGACCTGGACGTGTTCTGTCCACATGGATGTTCACTGAGATGTAGATCAGCGCGTCTGGCTTTTGGCTATTGTCATCCGCTCACTTTGGCATCTGCAGAGATGTCTGCCTTTGCAGCTGGTCAATGGTCATTAAGTTTGCCTTGGCATTGAACTCTTCCCCTTGTCCTGACCAAGCACTCTCTAAGACCCAGCCTATCTTAGGGCCTATGTCTCTTCTACTCAAGGCTGCACAAGGTGAGGCAGGGGTGGTGCAGGGCCCCTCCCTGGAGACAAACACTGGCATTTAATGATATTCCTTTCTTCTGGGTGTAAGAGAAGGAACTAGTCAGGGGACAGTGATAGATGTTTCAAGGGGGAAAACATATTTTATCTGCACAAATAAATGTGTCAGTTTAAACTTTAAGCAAACTTACACCATTTCTCTTTGCTGTGACATTGCTTAGGAGCTTTAAAATACAGGTATAAAATCATGCATCTCCAAGAGGGGTTGTGGGGGTGCAACAAGTAGCTATTTTATTTGAGAAGCTCCCCTAGAACAAGTGGCCCCTAGAATTCTACTTGGGAAGCATTGTTCAACATGCCATGCAATTATGGGCCTGTTGTTGTTACCGAATCACTAAGGTAGGTCAGGGTACAGTCCAGGGTGTGAGGGTAGCTTAACTCTGTGCCTGAGAATTTGGCATTTCATTTCAATTTAGTCTAAGTTCTCCTTTATACCACCTCAAATGATATGGAAATGTCAATTTCCAGGGATAAATTAAACTGGGCAGGTTGAACGAATGTCCAATCTCTCCCTGCTCCTCCTGTTCTAACTGCTGGAGTACTGCTATTCATTTAACAAGCTTCTAAGCAGGGTGTCTGAGAAAGAATGCTGGACAAGCAGTGGAGTCTGCAGTCCTGGTTCTGCCACTGACGAGCTCCGTGCTTTCCTTAATGCATTCACCTCTCAGGGCCGTAGTTTTCTCATTTCATATTGGGGGTTTCTGAGTAAAGAAGGGGAGAGGTTGGGCTGACCTTTCTACTCTAATAACATTCTGTCTAGTGATCATCATCACTAGCTGGATCTATCTAGCAACCTGGCAGGTAAGAATTCATCTCTCACAGTGCATCAGCAGCAGGAGGCATTAATATTGACAGCCTCATATTGCATTTGCAGTTATTCAACTTTTTCACAACTATTACTTTAGTTGATCCTTAGAACAGCCGATACACAGCAGGGATTGTTATTCTTTTTTCAAGACAAGAAACCCAAGTTTCAGATATTGGTCCAGTCATCCAGCTGTTAAGTGACAGAACTAGGCTTGAACTCTGGCCTTCCCACGAAGAGTCCCATGTGAATTTAATGACACAGTGTTTCCTTTCTGAAACCTCAGCAGGGAGTAATTCTGCTTCAGCCTCCATTGCTGCCAGACAATAACTCTAGGGAAAGTGCTACTCATTATTTTTTCTAAAGGAAAAACACAATGTTAACTCAGACAACATAATAATTTTATGGTTTGAATGAAAAAAAAAAGTTTTTGGCTCCTGTCAAATTCAATTTATATCACAAGAATAAATAAAAATTGTATGTACTGGATGAAGGAGAAATAGAGAGAAAATGTCCTGTGTGAACGAGCTTAAATTATCTCCCATTTGAATGAGTTCATTTTCCAGAGAGAATTTCATCAGGCTTTTTAATTATGAGCAAATTGTTCATCCAGAGTCAGTAATTTGCCAGTGACCTCTTCTTAATACTTCCATCTGAAGTAGCAGAAATGACAATGGGACTTTCACACTAAAAATATGAAGGTCATGCAGCTACTGGGCCCTTCAGTTCAGTAACTGAGTCAGGGAAAAGAGGTGACTTGGGGACATAATGACATATTTTCCAAATATTTCCCCTAAAACAAAGGCTAGAGATGTTTTTAAGTGTGGCAAAAATTAACATTGGAAATTGGTGACATCCAGTAGCATGTATACACAAGTATATGTATGGAAATATATAAAGATGTATATTTATATATTACTAGAGGCCTGGTGCATGAAATTCATGCAGGGAAGGGGGGGTCCTCAGCCCGGCCTGCACCTTCTCCAATCTGGGACCCCTTGGGGGATGTCCGAATGCCGGTTTATGCAGGATTGGGCCTAAACTGGCAGTTGGACATCTCTCTCACAATCTGGGACTGCTGGCTCCTAACTGCTCACCTGCCTGCCTGCCTGATTGCCCATAACCACTCTGTCTGCCTGATTGTCCTTAACCCCTCTGCCCGCCTGCCTGATTACCCCTAACTGCCCTCCCCTGCCTGCCTGATCGTTCCTAACCGCTCTGCCCTGCTGGCCTGATCACCACTAACCACCTCTGCCTCAGCCCCACCACCATGGCTTTGTCCAGAAGGACATCTGGAAGGATGTCCAGTCTATCTGGTCTAATTAGCATATTACCCTTTTATTAGTATAGATTAATGTGATATGTTATCAATGTGATGTTATTACAGAGGTAGATGGTAGATGGACATGGGATAGAAGGAAGGGGAGATGGAAAAAGGGAGAGGGGAGCAAAAAAGAGGAGAAAATTGAAAAATATACAGCATAAATGATATGATACCTTCTATCTTTTATGTATGCTTTTATATAAGTGTGTACAAATCAAAGTTTTAAGGGAAATGATACCACAGGAGATGTCTGATGTTAATTTTTGCCAAACTAAAGCAATTGAGAGCTCTGAAGAAATTTGGCAGGGAGTGGTAGGAGGTGAAGCTAGAAACCTGGGCAGAGGCTGAGAAGGAAGCCCCACTGCAGAATGTTAAGGATCCTAGGATTTCTCCTGAGGTCAAGGGAGAGCCAAGGGGGGTTGTAAATACGAGAGTAACTGGCTCAAACTCAGGTTTTAGGCATGTCATTGTCAGTGGTGTTGTGATTGGACAGGGTGGGAGAGGAGGGAATGATCTAAAAGGGAATGAATTCCTACTCCAGGACAGTGGTAATTGGATTGGTCAGAAGTATAGAATTCAGAAAATTTAGGTGCCATAACCATCATTATCTGCTTGAGTGATACTTTACACATATACTATTACTATACTATTACTATCACTGCTACTTAACTGCCACAATTTAATCAGCACTTACTGTGGGCCGGGCACTGTGTCAAGAACTATAGTTATGAGAGTAACTGTGAAAAATAGGCACCTGGCTGCTGATTGCTGTACAGAGCATCCGGTGGAGCATGAGAAGGTAATCCTGGCAAATAGAAGAATCAAACCACCATTTACAAGATGAACAAGGCTTGCAAACCAAACTACCTAAACTCATGTTATTTTAATACAAACTCATTCAAACCCAAAGGTCTCAAGAAAAGACCACAAATTGTTTTGACAGTAAATCCCACAGACTCTTGCATTGCCAAGGTAATGTCTCTAACTCTTCCAGCAGCTCACCTAGCTTACAAATGCTAATGATGCTCAGGCACACTTATTAATTTATACCATGAAACCATGTCTTAACTCCAGCTACTAAAGCCCATCACTAATCATTAGAGACATTCAAATCAAAACTATGAGATATCACTTCACATCTATTAGGCTAGCTACTATTAAAAAAAAACAACAGAAAATAATAAGTTTTAGCGAGGATATGGAGAGCATTTGTACACTGTTGGTGGGAATGTAAACGGAGGCAACCACTATGTGGTATACACATACAATGGAATATTAGCCTTAAAGAGGAAGGGAACCCTGTCACATGCTACACCATGAAGGAACCTTGCGGACCTTATTCAAGTGAAATAAACCAGTCATAAAAAGACAAATACTATGTTTCTACTTCTATGAGGTATCTGGAGTAGTCAAATTCATAAAAACAGAAAGGAGAATGGTGGTTACCAGGGACCTTGGGGGTAGGAAGGATGGAGGATTGTTGTTTAATGGATAAAGAGTTTCAGTTGCAAGATGAAAACATTCTGGACATCTGTGCACACCAATGCAAAAATACTAAACACTATTCAACTGAATACAGCATTTTAAAATGGTGCATCTCATTACATTTTCTCTGCCACAATCAAACATTTAAAGACAACAACAACCCTCTATGCCTCCTTTTCTTTTTAATGGGTATGGTGGGAGGGGTGAATTGGATTAGACATTGACATGTTTTAACATCTTTTTATTGATCTGAGAGAGAGAGAGGTGGAGAGGGAGAGAAACATCAATGATGAGAGAAAAACATTGATTGGCTGCCTCCCGCATGCCCCCCACCTGGGATACTCAATGACCCAAAGAATGTTGAATATGCAAGCTTCTCAAGTTCTTATAACTAAATAGATCAGACAAAAAATCTGTTATAAATATTACAACAAGTTCAACTTTCTTTCAAGACAGTTTTGAATTGCATACCCATGAATATTGAGAAAATGGAAACTGCAAATGGCTATCCACGCAATGCCATGTTAACATTCACTGCTCGTTCTTTCTCCTGCTTCAGTGGTGGAAAAGATTAATATGTCATTTGGTTAATACAAAGTGTAATTTATTTCCAAAGTGGTGTGTTTCCTTTGCAGCATCAAATCTGGCAGCTCTAACCAAGTGCTGTTCTGTCAACTGGAATAATGCCATTAATGAACTTGTCTGAAACATCTAATGCGTAGTCTGCTTCACAACGTGCAACCTTACTGCTGAGACCCTCATCGACCTACTGACTTCCACATTGAAAAAAAAATAAGACAAAGAAGAATGCATTCCAGGGCCTTGACCTCAATAAAGTACCAACCAGCCATTAGAATCTGCGAGATTAGTTTCAGTTTGCTCATGTCTGATCCTGCAATTATGCTACTTAACCCCTTGAGCATGCAGAAGGCAGAAATATTTCACCAACCCTGAAGTGGGGAAGTGGCAGAGGCCCCTGGACAGACAATATTCTCCAGAACCATGGAGCTCAATTTGCCTCCCCCAAAGAGAAGAACATGGTCTCATGGACTCCTAACTCCCTCTCCTGGGGCCTTCATTTGAGTAATGTTTAGAGGCTCCAAAGCCAGCACCTTGACCAGAAACTAGGCTTTGCCATCCTGCCATATTGCCCCAGTCCTTTAAGGGAATTTTATCCATGTAGCCATCATGCTTCTGAAACCAACAAAAACAAGCCAAAAATATCTGCTCTGCCAATGGCACTAAGCCCAGCCCTCCACTTCCATGTAGTTCACTCCTGAGTGGCTATCATTCTGAACCTTTTCCCAGCCAGCTACCCCCAGACCTCAAGATTTGCCTGTGGTTCCTGGAGTGTGAACTTTATGTTGCTGTCTGATCTCTCCCAGTGGAACCTTGGGTTTACCTAAGGACTGTGTAAATTTGAGTTATCCAATTCATTTAACAAAAAACTTATTGAATACTTATATATGCCAGAAGTATTTTAGGTGCAAATAACAACAAAGAACGGGGCAGGAAAAAATACTTATTTATCTTTGGGATGGAGCAGATAATAAATGAATAACTCCGTTATATAAAGTGATCCTAACAAGAAAATCTACAGTAGGAAAGTGGGTAACTCAACTGTAAACAGGTCCTCAAAGAAGACCTCCCTTTGGAAGTTGTATTTTAGCAAAGACATGAGTGAAGTGAAGGAGAAGGCTGATAAGTTGAGCTGCTTCAGGTAAGAATAACCTGCCAGATGGAAGAGTCACGGAGTGCATGCGTGTTAGAGTCAAGTGGCTCTACCACTTCCTAGTTTAGAGAGGATTAACATATCATTTGTCTTCTCTGAGCCTCGACGCTCTCACCTGTAAAACAGAGGCAACAGTGCCTTTCTCAAAGGATTTTTGAGGAGATTTCAATGAGATGTTATATATAAAAGACCTGTCATTTTGTATCAGCTCAATCAATGGTAAATATATTATATATGTATATGTATGTAGACAGAGATGGGCAGGTTGAAAATAGGATGTGATAAATTAGGGTAGGATTAGATAGGGTAGGATGAGATAGAAGAGGACCAGACAGAACAGGATGGGCACATGCATAGCTAGAAAGAAAACAGATATGCAGGCCCACAGACACTAGCCTCATGACTCACCCATCCTCAGCTGGGCAGTTGCTCCTGCATCGATCATTTATTTGTGTCCTAGACTTAGCTCTAACACTAAAAATTAGTGTAACCTTAGGCAAGCCATTCAGAGTGTCCAGGTTTTATTTTCATCATTTAACATGAGCAAGGTATACTAAATAATTTCTGTGGCTTCTCCAGCTCTATCACTGTAAGATCCAATAAGATCCTAAACTCATTTCGATGGGCTTTACCACATCTATATAAATGAGTTATAATTATTTATCAAAGGGATGCATGTTTTTCACCTCTTAAACACAATGAGCTATTTAACATTTATTGAGCACCAACTATGTCCATACCCTCCTTGTGGAATAATAGGAAGAGTCAAAACAAAGAAACACACAAAAGTGAAAACAGAAAAAAATATATATATCTACTTATATAAAAACCATGGGTGGTGTTCACTCTGTGACCAAGTGGAAGTAAGTCAGTCCTGCAGGGGTAGTCTTGGCAATAGCCGCACCCTCCCCCAAGCTGTTTCCCAGAGCTGTTTCCTGTAAGGGCGGGGTTTGAGGCAGGAACCCGCCCTGGGAGCGTGGAGGCATATCTTTATATAAAGTGTGCCATGCCATCACAGCCAAGGGTGAACCTGAGTGGGGGTGGCTGAAAGGTTTAATATATATATTAAACAGAAATATATGATCCACGGCCTGAAAACATTAGGCACTTAAAAATCTAAGGCAATCTTCACCTCTTGTATTTATAAAACCAGCATTTAAAAAATATCTTCTATATCAATTTTTGTTATTCCTACAAAAATAAAAATTAATTCCATTTGATTCTAGTGCAATCCAATAAGCACAAAAACTTTTTGAATGAATATGCAAAATATGGAATTAATGAAAAAAATATACAAGCCCAAATACCTGACATCCATGAGATGACACTATAATTTATAAACTGGTGACCATTTATTCATTCATACATTTGGGAGAAATTATTGAGAGACTAACTTATATCAGGTACTGTGTCTACAATGCAGGGAATACAGATATGTCAAGGTCTGTGTCTTGGAAAAGCACAATTTAGTGCAAGAGACAGAAAAAAATTGCTAGAGTACTGAATGATAAATGCATAAGCCATGTGAATACATGATATAGGTATACCATAACAGAGAGGTAGATTAATCACCTTTGGGCAATCAGAGACTTCAAAGCAGAAATACATTCAAGGATTTTTAAAGAATGAATTTTTCAGGAAGACAATTTTTCAACAATATGTATCACACTCATCACCAGAAAAAAATTGATTAGTCATTATTTCAAGGTGATTGGGGTTAGAGGTAATTATTTTTCTCTCTGCCCTCTTTTTTGGATTGTGTCTAAATTATGTTTTATATCTGTAATCAGAAAGGGATGTAATATTAATACTGCAAAATGAACTATGTGTTGTTTATGGTACAGGTTCTTAATTTTTATAAAGCTAGGGCTAACTTTTCTCTAGTTGATCAAAAGTGACAGCAATCTGGAGATTAAACAAGATTAAAAAAAATGTAATCTTAGTTTCCTGGTAGAGATAATATAGTCAACATTTACTTCCTAGAAAACTATCCAGAAACAATTACAAGTTCCAATGAGCAACACAACTTGAGAGTGGTCAGACTTCATGCATAGGTATAAGTCACTCCTGCCTCCACATCTCTCTCCTCCATCTCACACAGCTCATGCCCCTTACCTCTCTGGTTATCTCTGAATGCGCCTGACCAATTGGTGCTGTCTCCTACACTTGCCCTTCCTTGACTGTCTGCCAAACTTCTTCACAAACTGGCACAAGAACAGACATATAGACCAGTGGAATATTCTAATAGAAAAAAGAAACCTAAGAAGATTTATCTATTAGTTTTCTTTCCAAAAATAAAATCAAAGGGTCTGAAGAAAGGGCATATATAATTTTAAGGCCTCCTCAGCTTAGGCCCTTTGGACATGTTACTCCTGCAGTTCTGCCCCTCAAAGATCCATCTGAAATATATTGTTATTCACCTTTTGTCTCACTCAATTTCAGTGATTGGTAAGATACACTCATCCACTGACTTGGTCTCATGGATCCCTTAGCTAAACTCTTCATGAATACAGAGGCACTGAGCAGCTTTAGCCCAAGAATATTGATTCTGTGCAGTGATATTGATTCTATCATCCTGACCAGAATCTTTGTCTGGCTAGAAAATAATTTAAAGTAATTTTAATTCATGCCTTGTTATTTAGGGCCTCAATAAAAGTATAAAAACTGTAGTTATTATTCAATAAATATGGTTTGTGAAACAAAGTGTTTTTGAGATGTATTCAATAAATTTTATTGAGTTCTTACTATATGCCAGGTGTTATACTTCATGGAGCTAGTGCTCTAATATAGGAAACAGAGTAAGTACTTCTAAATTAAAAAGGTGATAAACTACTAGAGAAAGAACTGCCTCTGGCATGAAAAATGAACTCTGTGTATTCTAAAGAAACTCCTCAGAGTTTAAGTCATAAATGCCATCTTGATAATACTAGTCACTGTGCTACCAAGGTTCCCTTTAGGAGCACATTTCTTATTACTTTGTAATTATTTATTTATATTTCTGTCTCTCCTATTACTGTGAGGTCCTCAAGGACAAGAGTCATAATAGCTCATACCTTTTTGGGATTTAACGTAAATTAATCATCCAGAAATATGTCATAAAAGAAAATATACAATGATTATAAATCATCAAAATCATTTACAATAGTAGAATTATGTTCCAGGCTCTACAAAATGTCCATAAACCTCTACAAATATTGGTTGAACATGTATCCTCAAAAGATTGTGAAAAAGCATACAATACACAGAAAATGAACAAATATTGACCTAAATTATCAGAGATGAGTACAAAGAGGAGCTCTCTGGTCAATCCTCTTTGGGCTTCCTGTCCAACACCAGCTTTCAAACAGGGATATGGCTACCTACAAAAACCTACATGAATATGCACATGAAAAAAACACACACAAGATAAATAGGGTGACTCTTCTTGTACCTAGAAATTCATATTTATTTCAAAATAAAGAATTCAAAGTTTGAGCAGAATTTAAGGTTTGCATACATTTTGAAGATAAACTAGAGATTTACAAATAGTTATGTTTTCATGGGATCATATTGAATCACACCCTCCAAAAAAAAAAAAGATGTGGAGGTTTGGAGGCAAGAAATAGGGAAGAGCCACACTATACTCTGCATTGAGAGAACTCTATGAAAAAGCTTAAGAATGATCCTCTGGTCATTCTTCATAGGGAGTCATAATAGGACCAAAATTAGAGGAGGATCTTGAGTTTAGTCTTGGACATGTTCACTTTGAGGTACTTTGGGGATATATAGCAGTTGAAATTAACAATGGATTATAAGGATCTGGAATTCAGATAGATATTCTTGGCTGTAAATGTAAATTAATCTATTAGCTAAAAGTAGATAGCCATTGAAACTGTAACTATAAATGAAATAAATGTAGAAAAAGTATAGTATAAGAAAAGTGACAAGCCTAGGGCTGAGACTTGAGAGACCCAGCATGCTGGACAGAGAGGATTGGAATGGAGACAATGAGTAATCAAGGAGGCCGGAAGAAAACAGAGACTTCCATGTCAAAATAAAAAGGCAAAAATGAGCGCATTTCATGGAGGAAGAAGCAAGCCAACAGTTTTGAGACTGCTGAGAATTTAAGTAGGCGAGGATTAGGATATTTGAGAATATCTGAAATGCAGCATAACATAGCGGGTATCCAATCTAAGCTCTACCACTTACCCCCTATGTGACCTCAGGCAAACCCATTAACCTCTGTATACCTCAATTTCTTTACCAATAAAATGGGAGCAATAATCCTCCAGAGGGTGGCAGTAAGAATAAAATGAGTTAATTGTGCAAATTACCTAAGATAGTGTCTGTGACACAGTAAGAGCTATGTGTTAGTTATTGGTACTGTAATTTCTAAGGAGAAGCTAGTTCTGAGAATGAGGTTGAATATAAATGGAAGAGAAGAAATAGTAATTTAAGATTTTTGAGAGGTGGAAAGGTTGGATGCAAACCACAGTGGATGGATTAGCCTAACCTAGGAGTGCTATTAATGTCTCTCTTAAAAAAGAAAGAAAGGATGGGATACATGCAGATACACAAAGATCTGTACTTTATATTTGCAAATAAAATAGTTCCACTCAGAAAACTTAAATATATTTTTATCATAAATGGGAGCTAATGCTATCTGCTGTAAGTGTAGAGAAAAAAGTGTTTAAGATGGTTACTATGGGGAGTAGAGGGTGAGTTGACCAGAAAAACATAACATGATTGGCCTGACATACCAAAAGCCTATTGGGTGAGACTGATGAACTTAACTTTATAAATAAATAAATCTGTGTCTAGTGGTAATTTTTATAGGACCATTAGCTGCTCAGATGTAGGGATGGAATAAACAAATGACAGGGTTTGTATGATATTTAGAAAAAGCATACAGAGCAGGAATATAAAGTCCCCTCTAAATTTGATGTTCTATCATTTGAATGACTTAACATGTCTTCTGAGATGAATGAGTTCAATAAGTTTGACCAGAAAAATCTAGGCCCAGACATTTCCTGAGGCCCTTAATAACATAATTGATAATGCTTCAATGAAACATCCTCAGAAACATAAGTGTCATAGAAGCTTGTATGTCACTTAATTTTTTGGTTATCCTTTGTCATCACACACTACAGAGCTTAATTCTTCCTTGGACAGTTTTCAAAACCATAAGTTAAAAGAAAAGAAATTTGATCTTGGTCCACTGAAGAAAATGATTCTGCACCCAGAATTAGATTCCTCACTTTGCATAAATCCTATTTTGTAAGAGTGAATTAATTATCCATAAAAAGAAATGAGTAGCTTCAGTCCTGTTTTAAAGTTTGATATACCCTCACCAGCATTGGAAATTGAAAAGATTAATCTTGCAAAAAATGGGACGTTGTCTTCAAGCCATAAAAGATGTTTTTAGAATGACTGAGTATCTCAAGGAGACACCAAAGAAAAAAGTGAGTGGAATGTCGCAGCAAATTGGCACTTGCCCCATGTTTTCCTGGGTCATGATCTTGCAGAACGAAAGAATTTTTTAATTTTTGAAATCAATCTTTATGTTCTGGAGGCTTAAAAGTTATCATGGTTCATTTCATTCAAAGACCTTCATAATCAGAGAATATAATAGACATTTGTTGCATTTTTGCCATCAATAATCTATTCACCCAGACTCATATTTGGGGATTCCATTCTCCATTACTAGACCACATGCTTCAGATGGAGCCTCCTGTGGGTTACCTCCTGTGAGACTTTGGGCCAGTTACATAACTTCATTTTCCTCATTGTAGTAAAATGATATTAATAATCCCTACCCTGTAATAATTTTGAGATCATTAAATGAAATATATCAGAATGCTCTGAAAACTCTTTAGAATTGTGTTGGTACTTATAATTAATGCTTTAAATTAATGAGGAAAAGACTCATTCTCTTCTTTTGTGTTGGATACAGTTGAGCATAATCTTTAACTTTCAAATTTATTATTTAATTTCAACAGTTGAAAAAATTGCATGAATGCCCTAGTTGGTTTTGCTCAGTAGATAGAGCATCGGCCTGCGGACTGAAGCGTCCCGAGTTCAATTCCAGTTAAAGGTGCATGCCTGGGTTGAGGGCTTGATCCCCCATATGGGGCATAAAGGAGGAAACAGATCAATGATTCTCTCTCATCATTGATGTTTCTATCTCTCTCTCCCTCTCCATTCCTCTATGAAATCAATAAAAATACATATTTTTTAAATTGCATGACTAAGTTACCAACAATTAGCATAGACATTGACACACACACAAAAGTATAGGATGCATGTTTGTTGAGTTGAATGGAAGTGAGCATGTATTAATCACATATTATCCTATATAATAAAAGCCTAATATGCAAATCGACCAAAGGGCAGAGCAACTAGTGGAACAACCGGTTACTATGATGCGCACTGACCACCAAGGTACAGATGCTCAATGCAGGAGCTGCCCCCAGCCTACAGGCCCCAGGCTAGCCAAGGCGGGTGCCAGAAGGGCCCCCATGATCACCCCAACACTCGCCCTGCAGAGGGAGGCAACCAGCGGCAGTTGCAAGGGCCAGGCCAGCCAAGGTGGGTGCCAGTGGGGACCCCCTGATTCCCCTACTGTTTGCCCCACAGGTTGGCCCTAATCACTGGCCAGGCCTAGGGATCCTAACCATGCAAGAATTTCATGCATTGGGCCTCTAGTCTATATATATAAAAGCCTAAGTGACCATTATGGCAGAACAACCAGAACGACCAGTCACTATGATGCACACTGACCACCAGGGGGCAGACGCTCAATGCAGGAGCTGCCCCCTGGTGGTCAGAGTGCTCCCACGGGGGAGCACTGCTCAGCCAGAAGCTGGGCTCACAGCTGGCAAGCACAGCTGCCACAGCGGGAGCCTCTCCGGACTCTGCGGCAGTACTACCAAGCAGCGGCAGCAGGCACAGCAGGCCAGGATGAGCATGAGTGGCATGGCTCCTGGCCCCTATTCAGGCTCTTCCCTGGCCACCTGCTGCTTGGTTCACTGCTACATCCCCCAAGGGGTCCCGGACTGCAAGAGGGATATCCGACTGCTGGCTTAGGCCCAATCCTTGTGCCGTTCTCTGTAGAAGGCAGTCAGTCTGAACAACTCAGTGATTCAGGGAAGCATAGGGAACTCAGGGTGAGCCTTCCTCCGTGCTTGACTCACCCACTCAATGGTGTTCGCAGGACAGACCATGGTGGCCCAGCCTGTGCACGAGCAGCAGCTGCTGAAACTCAAGCAGGAGGTTGTGCAGCAGCAGAAGGCCATCCAGCCACAAGTTGGCAAGTGGACATCCCCCGAGGGGTCCCAGACTGTGAGAGGGTGCAAGCTAGGTTGAGGGATGCCCCCCAGTGCACAAGTTTCATGCACCGGGACTATATTGATTATAAAACACTAGGTGCTTTACATGTGTTATCTTCTTTCATCCTCAAAGGAATCCAATGAAGTAGATATCCTTTTTACCATTTTAAAATTCAAAAAACTAGGCCTTAAAATAACCCAAAGTTCATTTCATAATCTTCTGGGTGAGCTAAATTTCAACCTATGCACATTAATAAGAATATGAATTACAGAAATGTAAGCTAAACCTTTCTCCTTTTTATCATATGACCTACAAATAACCATTGAGATTAATAAAGATCATCCTCAATACTGTGAGTGTGCCTAGGCCTGTTGATAAGCCAAAAAAGAACTATCATTTATCAGATTTTATGTCATTGAAAGTCTGATCATCCCAAACTGCACTGGAGGAGCTATTTCTGAGACAGCAGAGCAAATAAATGTAAGCATAAAGCTCTATCTAAAAAATCTAAAAGCTAGTCATGTCTTTTATCTATCGGAGAAGAGCAGCAGTTAATCAATTTTAGCTAGAAGCTACAGGACCAAGGCTCACCAATAAAATAATGGTACCCATGGCAATAGAGCCAACAATGAAGCACAGGGTAGTAAAAGATAAGAAAGACATATTCAGATAACAGAACTGTAATTATAAATGACTTCTAGCCTCAGCAAAATTAATTGAGAAGCTCTTGATAGATGGTTAAGACTGAGCCCTAAATGACATTGACTGTAAGTTATGCCTTTCTGGTACAAACTCTGAGAGAATTTCCCTGAAGTGAGTTAAAGCAAGATCTATTCCAATGATAATGCAAGAGATAAATAGAAATATGTCAAATGACTGATCAGATGCTTGACCACAGGGTTGCTGACTATAATTTTTAAAAATTGAAAAGTAGTTTTTACAAAAAAAATGGCGCTAAACTAAATCATCTAAAAAGGAAAAAGAAAGGTCACAGAGAATAGGTCTCATGGAAAGTGATTAATTAGTCTCTGAATTAATGTTTTAATTTTCCATGATGGCTGATCATTATCACCTTCTGACCATCCAATCCAACCTCCACCTTGCCACTAGCATTATCATTTTCAAACACAGAGCCACTTTAAATATTTCGGAGTTCTCAATTTCTCACAGGATAAAGCCCATCCTTCTTTGTATGTTATGCATTGTCCTTCTCCACCAGACTTTCATTTGCAGTGCTAGCTCCCTCATGCCTAAAACATTCCATACACTTAAAAAATATATAGTATCTATTGCATGCTATTTCTGAGATGCTTTTCCCCTTCATGCTTTTTGGTGAATCCCAGTATCCCTAAAGTGTTGCCTCCTCCTAGAATGTCTCTCCAGTTTTTGTAGGTAGGATACTGATGTCATTAGAAAACTCATCTGTATAGCAGCATCCCCCTCCAAATGGCAATAGAGACCATGAGTTATTAACCCTTGCATATACTTCAGGGCCTAATACATTATATTGTGAGAACCATTATGTTCTCAAGACCCTGGAAGACAATACTAAGCAAAACATATCTTTGCTTAATTACATGGCAGTAAGGAAGAAAGGAAAGTATAAAATAAGCAAGTATGTGCCAGATGATAACTGCTATAAAGAAAAATAACAGAAGAAAAGAAGATTAAAGTGACAGGAGAGTAATGTTACTTTAACTTACAAAGTCAGGAAGGTCTTCTGAAAAGCTGATGTTTGGTATTTATGCAGAGATATTTCAACAGAAACAGTGGGAAAATAAGCCAAAGCATGCCAACATCTGCATGGTACCCAAACAGGGGAGTACTTTAGGAGAGTTATTCAGTGTTCAGGAAAAAGAAGAGTTGGGTGGAGAAAACAAAACACATTCTAGGAAGGGCTGAAGGTCAACACTGGGGAATTAGCATAGTAGAGAAAGATTTTACTCTGGTGTCTGACCAACGCAAGTTGGTATCCTAGCAACACCAACTGTCAGCTGTGTGTGTGTGTGTGTTGCAGATACTTTTAGAATTCTGAACCTCTACTACTCAAACTCAGAGTACAAGTAGATCTGAATGTTATTTTCCTGTGTCCAGTACCACAGCCAATTCCAATAGTGGGCCCAAGGCTAGGGATAAGCTAGAGGATCAGAATCCCTGTAGTCAAGGGTTTCTCAATAGTGGCACTAATGACATTTGGAACAAGGTAATTCTTTTTTGTGTGGGAGGCTGTCCTGTGCATTGGGAGATGCTTAGTGGCATTGCTGCCCTCTACCCAGTCTCCAAATATTGCCAAATGTCCCCTGGAGGGAGAAGACAAAACTGCCCCAAGTTCAGAAATACTTGGGAAGAGAATGGAGAGAGAAGCAGTAGAAGCCATGGAGGCACAACCACACACATTAAAGCAAATAGGCTTGTGGAGTCCAAAACAAATTTTCATTTGAGTTTCCATTTATGAGGGAGGTACAGTAAACCAGAAATGTTTTCATAATCATGTTCTGAACCCTGGAAAAGCTTTAATCTAACAGTCAGTTGTGCCTATGCCAATTTAACCAAACCAAACAAATAAAAATAATTTATTTAGAAGGATTTTGAAAAACCAGTTTTGAAAAGATAACAGGTATTCATCAAATCCATCTTTCTGACATACTACAATCAATCAAAATCGTGTTGTCTTGTAATAAATGCTGTTTGTTTTTGTATTCCCTAGGGATTGGACTTTTTTAAGGTGTTGCTTTTATTTTTTCATCAGACAGCCTGTATTGAGTGATTACAGGGTGTTTATATATGAGTGCTCAATAGAAAGGTGTAGTCTCTGGCCTTCAGGATACATAATAACAAAGATAGCTATGTATTTGGAGACATTTTATTTTTTTGATTAATTCATAATTGGGGTGAAATAGTAAGGACTGCTGACTTCTTTTCCTGAATCTTGAATTAGAGATACCATAGAAGTGATAGAGAAGTTGGCAGATCCCAGATACTAACCTAAGATGTATGGATAGACAGAGTCTAGTTGTTTTGAAGTGTGTGTATGTGTGTGTGTGTATGTGTTTAGGGAAGACAGGATGAAAGCAATGACCGTCTACAGTAAAAGCAGGTTGGGTGCCATGATTTAATTCCTCTTTGCAGATATAAATAACTTATTGAAGTAGGTGATACCAACTGTCAAATCACAGAGAGAAAGTGGCGGTGGGTGGGTGAGTGGGAAGAGATTAACCAAAGAACTTGTATGCATATATGCATAACCCACAGACACAGGACACAGACAATAGTGTGGTGAAGGCCTGGGGTAGGGGTGAGGGTGAGGGGGTGCAGGCTAGAAGAGGTCAATAAGGGGGGAAGGGAGACAACTGTAATACTTTCAACAATAAATATTTTTAAGTCCCTTATATCTTCAGTAAAATATTCACTCACATAAATAGATCATGAAATATTTACAGAATATAATTTTTTTATATTTAAAAAATTTTCAAAAACAGAATTACCTACATTATTCAAACCACCTACTGATGAACCAATCAAAATAATAATTCAAAAGAAGCATAGTAAATATTTTCAAGTATATAAAGGAAGATATGGAGGGACATGAGCAGGACAAGAACAATGAACATTAGGAAAACTATAATAGTTGAAATAGAGTTCAAAAGACTGGTTGAATAGTAGAAGGGATACAGATAAAGAATTAATTAGTGGGCTTGAATATCAGGATGAACTCTCCCACAGGGCATCAGGAATAACAGAGATATATCATTTTTTTTAATTAGTCTCAGAAGAAAAATAAAAAATAATAAAGGAAAAACTTTTGAAATCATAACTGAGAATTTCACAGAATAACAAAAAAAGGTTAAAGTTTCTTACTAAGTACAGTGATATAAATGAGTTAAACTTACAACAAATGCCAGAGACTCTCAGATTGGCTAAAAAAGTAAAATCCAGAAATATATTAACTGTGTAAGATAATTTTAAAACAGAGTAATATGCAAAGTTGGAAAAGGGAAAGATACAAAAATATACAAAATATAAATAACCCAAACTAAATGTCATGGTTGCAATTTTATATGTCAAAATATAATTTAAGATAAAAAACATAACAGTCAAAAGAGATGTCACATACCAATAAAATGAGCAATAAGTTGCCAGCAATTGTACTTTTTATATAAATTTTAATACTATTATTTTAATCTACATAAAGAAACAACTGACAGGAATATGTAGAGAAAAGATAAAATTGTAGTTGGTGATTTTAACACAGAGTCACTTAGAATTTGATAGCTAGGCCAGAAAATATATATTTGCAGCATCTAAAATTAAGCAAAGATTGATGTCTTGAATATATAAGAAATTTCAACATAGCAGAGTGAGGCAGGAAACTTAACAGGGCAGTGACACAGGATCTAAATTAATCACATAAGGAGAAACCTAAATGACTACATGTATAAAAAAGAGATGCCAAAACATTCTAGTAATCAGGAAAATGCTAATGTTTTACCTATATTTCTCCATATTTCTTTGTAAAGCAATGAATCGTATGAATACAACTATACAGCTAGATAGTAAACCCTAAGTGTACAATGAAAATGAAAGAAAAATATATTTAGTATGCTATGGCATGTGAACATTTAAACATATTAAACATATATAATCTTTATAAATTTTTGCATAGTTAAGGAGATAAATTCAATAGAGTAACTATCCATATTGGGTAGAGATTAGGAGTAAAGACCTGGGATGGAGAACGGAATAATAAAGTAAAAGAAAAGGGCTCTGGTGTAGACAAATGATTGTAACCCCATGAATGAGTGAATATGATTTAGTCACTCCATGACCCTGATAAAATATAAATTACATTGTTTTGGAATGACATATTTAGAAAAATACTAGTTATATGAGAAGTGGGTAGTAAATGTTTCACAGAGACAAGAACAACTACTATAAACTGAGTCTTCAAATAGAAGTGGGATTATACTGCATGAAGAACACAGAGGGGAAATCCTTCCAAGATTATGAAACCTCACACCCTAGGACATGGTCAAGAAAGAGATCATCATGTTCAGGAGCAGCAACTTATCTGGTGGGTAAAGAATATAAGATTCGCTGGATTGGGGAAGATGAGGAATAGAAGATGCATGACTAGTGTCAAGGCCAGAGTGATAGATTGGGTCCAGATTGTGAAGCCCCGCTGATGTCCTACTAGGAAGCCACTGAAAATCTACAGAGGTGGGAATAAGGGATAGATTGACCCTTGGTGGCTCGTGAAAGCCACAGGAAGAATTTCCAAGCTGTCACAGTCTAGCCAAGCTGTCGAGATTCCAGCGCTGGAGCAGAGTAAAGCAGTTAGCTACAATGAGGCTCCCATGAAGAATGTCCCTGTCACTCTGTCAGGGGTGGCATCTGCTGTAACTAGAGACTAGCAAGTCAACAGACACTTTGATCGTCAAATGATTTATGTCAGCCGTCATGTGGCGGAGTGGCAGCCGCACATCTGTCTTCAGGACAAAGTTGTATAAAAGTGATTTTAATTGCCTCTGGATTATAAATAAAATGAGCAGAACATCACAGAGATAAATTATGAGATCGCAGTTCACTTGCAGATTGTATTATGAAGGACAAAGTAAACCCCGCAACGGGCTAGGAGGAAAAAAAGTTATTTCACGGATAGAAGGTGTCGGCAGGCGTGTTTTAATAACAAATGGCAACAGTCATCCTATTCCAAGAAGTTTGACTCAGAAAAATGTCAAGGTGATGTATTCTGTTTTCTGTCCTGTATTTAATCAACTGCAGAAGGTATTGATGGAAAAAGCAGACTGTAAAAAAAAGGGCTTGTGAATGTCAAGTGTTGAAGGAAATTAAGAGTTTTAGGTAATCTCTTCCAATTTGCTCTGTATGCTGGCCACAATTTAATGTCTCTTCACTGCTTTTCACCTGCCTCTCTCTGACATTTCCCTCCCACCCATTCCCTATTGCTTCTGCCCTCACAGTAACCCTTATTTTTCTCTTCCTCACTTGGGTCTCTCTCCTGCCACTGCAGAATGAATCCTCCCGAAATAAGATTCAGATTATCCAAGCCCCTTGCTCAGAACTGACCACTGCTTACAGAATCCAGTTTCTACTCCTCTTCTTGAGGCCAAGGCCCTTTGTGATACCCTTTAAATACTCATTCAATTCATTCAATGAATATTTATAGAATACCTACCACATTCCAGGCACTGTTCTGGACATGTGGGGTATCAGTGAACAAAACCTGCCAAATACCCTGGCCGTCATGGAGCTTACAGTCTGTAAGGAAACCAATTTCCTCTCAGTTCATGAAGAAAACACAAACTAGGTTACTCAGTAACCATCACTTTCCCAACTTCCTACTTTTGCTTGAGTTTTATTTATATATACAATAAATACTTATTTTCTATTAAATGGGTCTTTGGCATTATGCAATTCTTTGGGCTCTCCAGTTCCTCAACTTTTTCTTCAAAGATCCCTTTCTCCTTCCCACCTCAGGCAACTCTTCCTTCCCCATGGCCATTCTTATCAAGACTTGCTTGATAAGTCCTCCCCCTACTCCAAGTCAATAAGAAGGGAAAAGAACCCTTGCTAGTTGCCTCATATAAATTGCTTCATTTCAACCTTGAAAACAACCCCTATTAGGTGGGTATTATGTTTATTTTACAGATAATAATAGCAATAATGGTAACAACAAGCATTTTTTTTATCTCGTACTATATTCCAGCACTTACTAAAGAGTTTTCTATCTACTGACTCATTTAATATGCACAATATTTTATAAGTATTATTATTATCCCCATTTTATACATAAGGAAACTGAGAATTAAATGTTTTAAGAACCTAGTGATAAATAATTAAACAAGTAACTTCTAAATAAAATTGTAGCTTTTCAGTAAATGTATAATAAACTAGAGGCCCAGTACATGAAAATTCATGCACTGGGGGGTGGGGGGGTGTGGCGGGGGTTGTCCCTCAGCCCTCCCTGTGCCCTCTCAAAGTCCAGGAGTTTTCAGGGGATGTCCAAATGATGGCTTAGGCCCACTCCCAGAGCAGGCCTAAGCTACAGACTGGCTGTCCTCTGCGGGAGGCGACCGGGTGGGCCGATTAGGGGACGGCGCCAGCCGCAAGCAGCCAGCCCCACTCCCCCTATTGCCCTTAACCACAGCTGGTCGCCAGCACCCCCCTTCATCACCATTCACTCCCTCTGCCCTCTGGCACGTGCCTTGGCTGGCCTGGTGCCACCTGCTCGCCGGCCCCACCATCTGCCGACTGGTTGTTCTGCCTTTCGGTTGACTTGCATATTATGCTCTTATTATATAGGATATAATTAAATTCTGATGCAATTGGAAACTGAATTCATTTGTGAGCAATCAAAGCATTTTAGTGTTATCCAGACTCCCTCAAATTTATCCTGGTTTGGAGTCTACCCCATATTCCAGTCCTATTATTCTAGAAGTAACTATATCAGTGATGGCGAACCTATGACACGTGTCAGAGGTGACATGCGAACTCATTTTTTTGGTTTATTTTTCTTTGTTAAATGGCATTTAAATATATAAAATAAACATCAAAAATATAAGTCTTTGTTTTACTATGGTTGCAAATATCAAAAAAATGCTATATGTGACACGGCACCAGAGTTAAGTTAGGGTTTTTCAAAATGCTGACACGCCGAGCTCAAAAGGTTTGCCATCACTGAACTACATCATAATTCAGAGATAACAAAACAAAACAAACAAACAAACAAAAAAGCCAAAGATTGATGCAGCCCATTCTTCTTTAGGGACATGGCAATGACAAATGCTATAATGACTTTAGGATGGTCCTCAACATTTCCCAGAATTCTTAGGTTCCTAAAGATTAATATACTGAACAGAATAATGGACATGAAATCAGAAACCTAGAATACAAGTTCTAGCTCTTCTGTATGTCCTCAGACAAATTCAGTATCATTACTCTCTTTCCTCATGTGAAAAAAAAGTGAGATAAAGTATGTCTACCATACAGAATTACCGTCAGGGTTATTTGAGCTGAACATTATACATGGTAGCATTTTCTAAACTATGAAACACTTTAACCATTTAAGAGATTATCTGATATTGGTAATCCATAATTCCAGTTCACCCAAAAAGGTGCCTAGCCACTAATCCACCAAAGCATAAAAACTCCTTTCTTGAGTTTATGGAGTTATCAGGGAACCAGACTTCTTCTTTTCATCTGCTCTGCCATTTTTTGCAAATGGATTATTTCCTCAAACTCACAATATGGCTGCTAAAGATACTGCAATCCTGTCAGCATTTCTAACAAGGAGAAAAATGTCAAAGAAAAGAAGAGAGGACATTTCTCACAGCTAAAACAATCTGATTTAAAGTATTCTAAAACACTCTCAAGAAAACTTCTACTGATTTCTTATATGGAAGGTTGTAGTTGTATAGTGTACCCAATATTACCATAAAGGAATCATTAGTATAAACTTTTTTTTGTCCAGCTTCTTTTACTCCACATTAAGTATAAGAAATTCATTCATGTTGCTGTATGTAGCAACAGCTTGTTTATTCTCATTGTTGTCTAGTACATTAGAAAAATATATCACAATTTATTTAGTCATAATAGTTTTGATGGACATGAGTTATTTCCAGTTTTTTTTTAATTACAAAAATATTATAAATACTCCTTTTGGTGACCATGTGTACAAATTGTTGTTGGGCATATATGCAAGAAGCTGAACCAGGCCCTTTTGGATCTGCATGCCATGGGTTCTGCCCACACAGAGCTCATCTCTGTGACTTCATAGAGAACAACTTCCTGGATGAAGAGGTGAAACCCAACAAGAAAATGGGCAACCACCTGACTCACCTGTGCAGGCTGGTCGGCCCTAAGGCAGGGCTGGGTGAATATCTCTTCGAAAGGCTCACCCTGAAACATGACTGGGAGCCTTTGGAGCGCCAAGGCCTTTGAAAGGCCCTTCTGCATCCTCCTGGTGTCTGGCTTTTGCCTGAGACTCTCCCTGAAACCACTAGGTATCCTTTTAACCACCCTGGAGCCCTCTTCTATGCATTGGACCAAATAGAAATAAAGTGTTTGGCAGAAAAAATATTTGTTTAAAAAAAGAATGTGTTTGGCTGCTCTAGGTTTTAGCAGCTTCCTAGAGGAAGCAAATCTCCTAGGGAAAAGTGGTCCCACATCACAGGCTCACATTTCTGGGCTTCACTTTTCTGCAGTTTCTGGTTATTAATCTTCCACTGTGTTGTTAAATTTCTAATATCTGTAAGCAGATATATTTTTGTATGTTGTATAGATCTTCTAGATGTCCTCAACTGTAACCTTAATTTTCATTAACATACTATGTATATTTTCTTTATTTATCTTGTTTTTGTCTATATTTTTCCCTAGAAAGTAGGTTTTTCAAGAGTAGATTTCTTTTTTTCAGTGCTGTGTCTCCAGTGCCTGGAATAATATCTTGGTTCACAATAAATGACAAATAAAATTAGTATTCCTTTTTTAAAAAAATTTTCTTCCCCAGCCATGGTGCTCATTGGTTGATTGTCAACCTGTGAACCAGGAGGTCACAGTTTGGGCACATGCCTGGGTTGCAGGCTTGATCCCCAATGTATGTGTGTGTGGGGGGGGGAATAAGGGGCCTGCAGGAGGCAGCTGATCAATAATTCTCTTTCATCATTGATGTTTCTATCTCTCTCTCTCCCTCTCCCTTCCTCTTTGAAATCAATAAAAATATATTTTTTAAAGTTTTAATTTTTTTCTTGGATTTTCCATCAACTCAAATGTCCTCAAAACATTCAAGATGTAATATCAACTTCTATTAAGGTATCAAGATTCTTTCCAAAAATCCTCTACTACCTTTCTGGGACCCATTCCTAAAAATCAGAGGCCATTTAGAGCAGAACTCCAAAGAACAGAGCCAAAGGTCTTAATGCTAAAATCAGAACTCATTTTTTGTGTCTCATATTCTCAACTTTTCTCTAATTCTATCTGAGCTCAAATTTGCAACTCGGCCTTTGGTTTTCTGTTTTTGTTTTGTTTTTAATTGTTTAAAGTATTACAAATAGTAGTACATATATCTCCTTTTTCCCCCATTGACATCCCCCTGGCCTTCCCCCACACCCTGGCACATGCCCTCACCCCTTGCAGTGTCTGTGTCCATTGGTTATGCTTCTATGCATGCATACAAATCCTTTGGTTGATCTCTTATCTCCCCCAACCCTCCCCTGCCTTCCTGCTGAAGTTTGACTGTCTGCTCAATGCTTCTTTGTTGCTGTATCTATTTTTGTTCATCAGTTTATAATGTTCTTTATATTCCACAAATGAGTGTGACCATGTGATATTTATCTTTCTCTAACTGGCTTATTTCACTTAGCAAAATGCTCTCCAGGTCCATCTATGCTGATGCAAATGGTAGGAGTTCCTTCCTTTTTACAGCAGTGTAGTATTCCATTGTGTCCCACAGTTTTCTAATCCACTCATCTGCTGATGGGCACTTATGTTGTTTCCAAATCTTACCTATTGTAAATTGTGCTACTATGAACATAGGGGTACATATGTCTTTTCTAATTGGTGTTTCTGTATTCTTGGGATATATCCCTAGAAGTGGGATTACTGAGTCAAATGAAAGTTCCATTTTTAATTTTTTGAGGAAACACCATAATGTTTTCCACAGTGGCTGCACCAGGCTGCATTCCCACCAGCAGTGCAAGAGGGTTCCTTTTTCTCAGCATCCTCTCTAGCACTTGTCATTTGTTGATTTGTTGATGATAGCCATTCTGACAGGTATGAGATGGCACTTCATTGTTGTTTTGATTTGCATCTCTCGGATGATTAGTGACTTTGAGCATGTTTTCATATGTCTCTTGGCTTTCTGTATGTCGTCTTTTTAAAAGTGTCTAGGTCCTTTGCCCATTTTTTGATTGGATTATCTTCCTTTTGTTAAGTTGTATCAAGTTCCCTATAAAAACTGGAGATTAAACCCTTATTGGAGATAACATTGGCAAATATGTTCTCCCATGTAGTGGGCTTTCTTGTTGTTTTGTTGATGGTTTCTTTTGCTGTGCAGAAGCTTTTTATTTTGATGTAGTCCCATTTGTTTATTTTCTCTTTAGTTTCCATTGCCCTAGGAGGTGAATAAGTAAAGATATTGCTATGACAAATGTCTGCTATTTTGCTACCTATGGCTTCTTCTAAGATTTTTATGGTTTCCCATCTTACATTTAAGTCCTTTATCCATTTTGAGGTTTTTTGTGTGTATGATGTAAGTTGGTGGTCTAGTTTTATTTTTTGCATGTTTCTGTCCAATTTTTCCAATAGCATTTATTGAAGAGACTGTCTTGACTCCATTGTATGATCTTGCCTCCTTTGTCAAATATTAATTGAACATAATGACTTGTGTCAATTTCTGGGTTCTTTGTTCTGTTCCACTGATCTATATGTCTATTCTTGTGCTAGTACCAGGCAGTTTTGAGAACTGTGGCTTTGTAGTATAGCTTGATATCTGGTATTGTGATCCCTCCTACTTTGTTTTTCATCAAAAACTACTAGACTTCATAAATGTAGCGGGATACAAAATTAACACCCAGAAGTCTATGGCTCTTTTATACACTAATAATGAACTCACAGAAAGAGATACTAAAAAGGAAATCCCATTTACCATTGCAACAAAAAAATTAAGATACCTAGGAATAAATTTAACCAAGGAGGTAAAGGATTTGTATTCAGAAAATTACAGGATGCTGAAAAAAGAGAGAAAGACATAAACAAATGGAAGAATATACCACGTTCATTGGTATAATCAACATCATCAAAATGTCCATACTACCCAAAGCAATCTATAAATTCAATGCAATCCCCATTAAAATACCAATGGAATACTTTAAAGACCTACAATAAACTCTCCAAAAAATTCATCTGGAATAAAAAAAAACAACCCTAATAGCTGCAGCTATCTTGAGAAAGATGGAACTCGGCCTTTGAACAAGCCCATAAGCTGAAGGTAAGTTCAGATTCTTCTCAGCAGCAACCAAGTCTCCTCAGCCAATTGATGGCCTCCCTTCTGAACCTTGGTACTCCTGCTTCTAGGATGCTTCTTCCTTACCCTCTAACCAACAGTGGCAACTGGACAGACTCTGCTTCAGATAAAATGCCTGGCTCAGGCCCTCCTCATACTTCAGGTAAGATTCTGAGGGATCCTTTAAGACAATTCATAGCTTCAGAAGGATGCAACTCTTTATTCAAATATATGTATAAAATGTTGCATAGTACCTGCCAAAACCAAGGTATATTAGTGTTTTCCTAGGACAGGAGGCTGTATGTAATTGTGGAGAATAGGGGCATAAGGAATAACTGCTAATGGGTATGGAGGTTTTGTTTTGGGGGAGGTGATGAAAATGTTCTAAACTTAGAATGTGGTAGTAATTGGATGACCTTTTGAATGTACTAAAAATCATCGAATTGGATGAGTGAAAATTATGGTATATGAATTATACATATCCCAATAAAGGTATTTTTTGTTGTTAATTCTCACCAGAGGATATTTTTTCCATTGATTTTTAGAGAGGGTAGAAGGGAGGGAGGGCTGGGGTGGGAGAGAGAGAAACATCAATGTGAGAGAAACACATCAGGTGTTCGCCTCCCTAACATGCCTCAACTGGAGCTGATATAAAACCTGTAAACCAGATATGTACCCTTGATCTGGAATCAAAGCCACGACCCTTCAGTTCATGGGCCAGCACACTAACCACTTAGCAATACTGGCCAGAGCTCAATAAAGATATTTATAAGGGCTCATTTATGTATACTCTACTTTTTCTTCCTTGAGTATCCATCTACCACTGTTCTGATCTTTAGTTCCCAAGCACGATTTTCACTTATTCAATAAGTATTTACTGAATGTCTGCTACTTGACAGATACCATGCTAGTCACTAGGGATATAAAGAGAACAAGGAAGCCATGGGCCCCACCTCTATAGCTTACAATCCATAAAAAAAATTAAGCAACTGATAATAAAGAGAATAAAATAGGAGTTCTGAGAGACCATGTACAGAGGGTTATGCCTAACACAACAGTAGTCTCTGTAGTAGTTACCATAGTGATCAGCAGAGCAGTTACTCAATAAATGCAGAGAAAATGTTGTCACTCATATCCACAATCAATTCTAACTCTGTCTTTTGTTTGTTTGTTTTCTTTCTCCTCGGGTCTTGGCAACTTCCATACAGGCACCTGGACGTCTCATCTTTACCATTGCCAGAGATCTGATGTGGCTCTGTGTGTCCAAAAAAGAACCTCAGGGACAGTTTTTTCTATGGCTGATACATAAATCCTGGCATCTCACAAAGTCTTCTATTTCTCCATGTAAATTCCCATTATTTGAGAAGGACATCTTTTCAGAAGATAATTCCCTTTCAACGTTACCCAAAAAGTCAAGCTCAATATAATGCATATTGTTGAACAAGTCAAATCCCAGTGATTTGGCATGAACTATTTTCTCCTGACACTCAGTTTCAAACAGAGCATTGACTTCTTGTTAAAGGGCTGAAAATAATGTTCTCTACACAATCATCATGAAACAGAATCTTTCACTTCAAAGAGGATTGAGACCAGAGGATTCAGGAATAGAGTTCTTCCAGAAAAAAACACTACACTTATGAGATTTGAAGCCGTTTTCAAACACCAGCATCATGGTGCCCTTAAGTCATTTCATTCAGTTCCAATTTGTGAAGAAAACCATACTGAAGCCTCATGTTGCCTCTCTAGTTGTGTTCAGCTGTGAGCCCTTATTTATGAACTTTTCTAGCTGTAGTTTGAGGCAAGTTTTTTTGTTTGTTTGTTTTCTCTTTATTGGCTTCTTCTCAGCTGGAGGAATCAATAAAGAGATGCTTTAAAAAATCCTCAAGAAATTAATCACAATTCATCTAAGTCATCCCTGTAGTCTGATTTACTCCACAAGAGCATATGATTGTTTAGACATGAAAACATGCTAACAGAAGCAACCATATTGTAGTGGGAAAACATGATATTGGGATCAAAAGACCTACGGTTGCCCTAACCAGTTTGGCACAGTGGATGGAGCGTTGATGTGTCTTTCCCACATGGATGTGTCTCTCTGTCTCTCCCCCTCCCTTCCACTCTCTCTAAAAACCAATATCCTCAGGTGAGGATTAACAAAACAAACAAAAAATAGACCTAAGGTTGACTCTGGCCTTAGCAAAACAATGCTCCTCTCTGGACCTCAGTGAAAAGGTATAGCGAGCAATCTATAAAGCACTATGAAAATATAAAGTTTTATCCTGAAGATATTTTAATAATTCAGCATGTTTTCATATTATTTCATGTTGATTTTCCAGACACAATGTTATATGCATGAAATTACTGGAAAATATTTACATTTAAAATTATGCTATTAGAATATAAGGTAAATACTGCCCCATTTGTGACCCTAAAACTTTACTCTGGATCATCCTTTATTCATGTCAGTCCAGTTTCTTCCCTGCCACTGCCTTCTGCCACCTCGCTTCCACTCCCCATCTTTGTGTTTGTACTTATGCTGTTCTCCCTGCCTTCCCTTCTCCTTGTCATCTATCTTTCCCCTTTTTATTCCTCTAAGTCCACAATAGATCCATTATGCTTTTTTTATCTTCTCTAATATGTATAATTAACAAAACAAAAAACACACACACACACACATACACACACACACACACACACACACACACACACACACACACCTTCTCTATGCCTCCTATTCATGTTGTCCTCCAAATAGGTTAGGCTGCTGCTTGGATGGGGTGGTAGAGAGCAAGCCTGGAGAGGTCAGCTGGGATGAGATTGTGGAAGGCCTTGAATCCCAGGCCTCTCTAAGCAACTTGGAGATATTAAAACATATTAAGCAGAAGAGTGGCATGACAGGGCTGTGTTCAGTGAGAACTGAACACAGAGGCCGCTGCAGTAATCTAGATAGAAGGTGATGAGTACAATAACTAGAACCTTGACAGTGGAAGTGTGGAGAGGCTAATGGTGAAAAGACCAGGCATGGAGTTTTGTGAAAATGTCCTGTGTGGTTCTCATCATCCCATGAAACCTGCTCCTACTGAGTGCTCTCTCTCTCAAGACCAGAGATCAACATACACTCAAACCTAGAGGACAGAAAACCATGCCTACTGGATACTTGTGAGTCCCTCATTCCACATGCCAGATATTCAACCTCCTAGCTTACATCCTCCACTTCTCTCCAACCCTTACCACCACCTGGACCAGGCCTTTGGCATCTCTAACCTAGATTACTTCTACCTGATATTCCTTCATCAGGACTATCCTTCCAATCTACCCCCCAACTCTCTGTCAGACAGGTCTATCCGAACTGCTACTCTTTTCCATTCATTTTCATTCTTAAAACATGTCAATGATACTTTCTTGCCCACAACATTAATTCCAATTACTTTAACATGATTGATAACGTCCACTGTGGTCTGGGTCTTTGTCAATCCTCTAGACTCTTCCCTCACCTCTCTGTGTTCTACTTGCCAATTCAAACTTTTCTCAATCTGAATAGGATCGAACATTGAACATCTCCCTGCCTTTCCCCTTCCCTCTTTTCAAAAATTACTTTATTCCTCAAATATTCAAGGAAACACTTATTCTTGATTGGAAATCTTCTCTAGCCCTCTCTTGCTCACAGAGCACCATCATGATGCCTGCTGACTTCACAAAACACTGTAAGTTGTAATTATCTTTATGTGATTCTATTTGACTTAAAGTTCCTTGAGGACACTGACTGAGATTTTTATCCTATTGTCCCCAGCACCTATTATAATTTCAAGGCACATAGCTGACATGACATATATGTTGAACAAATTAATAAACAAATCATTGATTGTGTAAGAGGGTGCTCCCAAAATGGAAAGGTAGAAAACAAGTCAAATGTATAAAGCCTTAGATGTTCATAATCTGACCAAGGTCCAGACTCTTGCCTGAATCCGGGCTGTGTCTTAATCAAAGGTAAGGACTCCCATTAAGATCAGAGCTGGTGTTTGTCAAGCTAAATTTATGGACTTAGAAGTGCTGCTAATTTTGAAGGAGGAGCCAAAGTGCTGGAGTGAGTGTGGCCGACTTGTCTATGTAGTGAAGCAGAAAAATAATTGGCTTATTATCAGAAACCCTCAGTTCATTCCTGATCCTGCCTTTTACTAGTCTATAAATGAAAGCTATAATTTCTGTGAGTAAGTTTCATCATCTTTAAATGAAGAGGATAATCATGCCCATCTTACAGAAGTGACATAAAATTTAAACAAGGTATTCAAAGTACCTATTATAATAGCTGCAGGGATAAATGGAAATTATAATAATTATTACTATCATGTGAGAGTTTCATACACAGTAAATACTTTGCATTTGTTTGTTTTTAAGGATCATAGACAGCTCCAGGCACATTAAATTCTAATGAACCCAATTCTGCAGAGGATTCTAGCTCAGGCTTAATCCAAATTAGAAGCACATCTTGATTGGTTGGTGATCAATCTGTAGGATATAAGACATGCATAGAGGATTGAGGATTTCAAAGCGTGAATGCTGCTCTCATTGTACTAGCCATCAGTTATAGAAAAATGATTCTATGTCAGATGCCATAAATGCATTAATGCCTTTAATCTTCCCCACAAATGTAGAAGGTAGACACAGTTATCCCCATGTTACAAATGAAAAATATAATGTCACACAATATGCCTAACGTCACACAAAAGTGGCAAAATCATGATTTCAAACTGATCTGTTGGCTCCCAAATCCATGTGCTTTCCATTCATGTTCCTTTTTTTTTTTCACTGAATCTGTCCCACAATTTATGGAACACAAAGCACTTTCATATACATGATGTCCTCTGACCTGACCCAATTTCCGATAAAGTAATTGTAACATTTAAATTGCTTGTACAAGGTCAAAAACCAGTACAAAGCAGCCTTAGAGCTCAAACTCCTATCTTCTGACTCCTACCTACTGCACTTTGCTACAGCGAAGTAACTGCCATCTGTCCAGACTAAAGAGTGTAGAAATAATAAGGAGAGGACTGCTTCTTCCCAAACCTAGAGTCATAAATTCACATAAAACTTCCTCCTGGTGGAGTAGTTACACTAGCTATACTCACATGAAAAAGAGATTATAACACATTAGACATAAATTTCTTCCCAACTTCCTCCTCGCACTAGAAGAAATTAACTAATATATGCAAAACCCTGCATTTACCAAAGAGCACACCTGGGATTGAAGGAATCTGCTCATAGATCATGAGGCTGTAATCTTTTAAAACGGGGTTTTATGTATTCCAAAGATGAAACTTTATGAAAAACTACAGAGATGTGGATCAAAAGGTAAACACATGTTAAATGCAGTTTTAGTGATCCGTGTTGTATTAAGTGAATAAAAAAAATCTAACATACAAAAACAGCTTCTATTCCATTTGTTTGAAAAGCTTATCAAGCATTTAGTGAGCAGCATATTGTCTTAGGCAGTAGGATACAGAGATGAATAAGACATGGCTGCACCCTCAAGGAGCTTCTGATCCAAGAGGAGAAACTGACATATAAACAAATGAGTATAATAAGTTATGTTTCATTTGCCTCCATTATCAGGCTACAAAGAGGAACACAGTGCGTGGAACAACCAGTTTTATGTGGAGATATAAACAGACTTCATAAAATAAGTAACACTTAAACGGAACCTTAGAAAGGAATAGTTAAACCAGGGAATAAGGAACTACAGATGGCTTTATGTGGGTCAAATTATTAGTTTCTTTTGTCCTGGGAACTCCAAATAGTGCCATGAAATTGAAGTTTTGGGGATAAGAGAAGCAGACAAAGTTCAAACCCCATGTGGTGTCCCCTTCTTTTTCTCCCCTTTCAGTGGTAGAATTCTCTATCTCCTGTGAAAATCTGTTTTCCTCTTTCTCCCATTGTCAGCATTTCTCTATCCTCTGTGAAAGTTTGTTTCCTCTTACTCACCACACCCTCTGGCTTTTCCCTATCTTCTGTGAATGGATGTCTTCCTCTCCCCTTATGCTATGACACCTTATTTTTCTCTGTGAATGTATATATGCCTTTTGGCAGCTCCATAGAGCTCACCTTTGTAGTCCTCCCCATGGATGCTCTTCATTTCTAAAACTCCCTAAACCTGCCTATTTTACCCCTAAAACTCCTTCCATTGGGATGATCACTTAGTAAGTTATATAATAGCTAATCACTGGGTTGTACACCTGAAACTAATATAATATTGTCAACTAAATAAAAAATTATTTTAAATATATTTTTATTGATTTCAGAGAGGAAAAGAGAGGGAGAGAGAGATAGAAACATCAATGATGAGAGAGAATCATTGATTGGCTGCCTCCTGCATGCCCCCTACTGGGGATCGAGCCCACAACCCTGGGCATGTGCCCTTGACCGGAATCAAACCTGGGACCCTTTGGTCCACAGACCGACTCTCTATCCACTGAGCCAAACCAGCTAGGGCTAAAAAATTTTTTAAAGTAAAAAATTTATTTTAATAAAAAAAGTTCACAATATTTTAAAAAATAATAATTCATGAGTTGTCTTGAATATGTATTGAATATGAGGGTAGGAACAAGAAAAGTCAAAGATCACCTCATCGATGTTTCTTTTTTGTGGGACACAGCTCACCAACATCAATAACATGTGTGAATTTGGTGACAAAAATTAAGTTATGTTTTGGAAGTTTTGTGTTCTAACTGCCTGTAATATCCAAGGAAGATGCCATAGGATAAAAAGAGGAGAAGGCATAAATCATGTTGAAAGTCAATTGCTGGATTGATACACTACTAGTCTAAGATGAATAAAGAATTAAAGGGATGAAGGGGTAATGACTGGAAGAAAAGGCAAAGGACAGAAACTGCAACCTCAAAGAGGGAATGAGGAGCTGGAGGGATAAGAGAGCACTGTTGTAGTTTTACATTTCAAGAGTTGACGTGGTACCTGCAATCACTACCATGTGACTTGGGGAGTGAAATTGATGAAATAAAGGAGAATATTATTGGAGCCCATGAGGTCAGGAAGATTTGAGACAAATACAAATCATCCACTTGGGTGTGAGAATTATCTATTAGGATGACAACAGGCATAGGAAGAGAGGTAAAAATATGGTCAAGAGCAGAAATGAATATGAGGGAGTAACCAAGAGTTCAGGGCCACCCAGAGCTGTTATATATGATATAACCGGAAACTACAACCCTCATATGTAGAGGTATTTTATAAAAGTCAGGAAGACAAAAAAAAATGTTTCTGTGTGACAATGGAAAAGGAGAATAATGTTGACAGAACCTCCAGGACTTTCCAGGCACATGATGGAGAAGAATAGACAGTCTCCCCCTAGAGGGTTGCAGAAGAAAGGCTAGAATTCTGACTGGAGTTTGAAAGTGGAGATCCCATGGAAAGAATGGGGAAATAGAACCAGAAAAGAATAAGCACCATGTAGAATGAGGATGGCAATATTTTAAAAAGTAAGCTGCAAATGGAGGTGCTTGCCTTTTACTCACATAACTACAATGATAAAATGAGAGTTGCCTTCGAAATCACTGGTGTAGAGCTGATAAAGGTTGTTGTCTTCATCTACATGCATTAGTTGCTGGGCACCCCTAAAAGGAGTTTGTGGGGACAAAGAGTATACATTTTCTGCTCCCTGCCTTTGCAGAGCCCGCAGGGAAGGAGAAAAGAGTCTCAGAAAGAAATACCTGCTTACATGCTAGAATGATGTCATGGCTCTAACAGTGGTTCTCAACCTGTGAGTCGTGAACAATAAAAATACATCCTGCATATCAGATATTTACATTACGATTCATTACAGTAGCAAAATTACAGTTATGAAGCAGCAACTAAAATAATTTTATGGTTGGGGGTCACCACAACATGAACTGTATTAAAGGGTCGCGGCATTAGGAAGGTTGAGAACCACTGCTGAGAGTCTAATAGATTCAGGAATCCTGTCCTCACCTGATTTTGGCTACATTTACTCAGCACTGGGAAATGTTCTCTATTGCGGATTGTATAGACCTCTCTTTTATAAAGATACATATGCTCCTTGAGTTACAATGGGGTTTTGTTCCAATAAACCCATCATACACTGAAAATGTCATAAGTCATAAAAGGAATTTAATACATCTAACCTACTGAACAGCGTAGCTTAGCCTTGCCTGTCTTAAATATGTTAGGAACATTTACATTAGGCTTTAGTTGGGCAATTATCTTGAGTTTCATCTCAACAGTAATTGCCTTCCTCCTCCTCTGCTCACCAGATGCAGGAAACACAGATGGGCATTTTGTAGACATAATGGTATGCAAAAATACAAAACACAATATCCAATAAACACTGTTTACCCTAGTGATCATGTGACTAACTAGGAACTGCGGCTAGCTGCTGCTGCTACCCAGCATCACAATAGATTATCATACCTCCTATCACCAGCCCTGGAAAAGATCAGAGTTCAAAGAACAGTTTCTACTGAATGGGTGTCACTTTCATGCCATCATAAGTCAAAAAAATGTAAGTTGAATCATATAAAATGGGGACCTTCTGTAGTAGTTCATGTGCATTCTGCCTTGGTTCAGCAATGAGGTAGGAAGCAGGGGTGATGAAGTAACAAGTGACAGTAGCACGTGACTGGTCATAAAATACTATTGCTAACGTACTGGCAAACACTCATCATCTTGGGTGTGAAGTTAACCAGAACAACAGCAATAATTGGGACAGAGGTGAAAATTATGAGCAGGTGCAAAAGTCTCTAAGGATCTGAAGTTCAAGAGACTACAGTTTATCTCCCTCCTTTGGGAAAGAGAATTGGCACTTATTGAGGGTTGCTTTCATGGCAATGGAGAGTGGGTGGCAGCAGCTATGACGGATTGAGAGGCTCAGTTTCCACATTGGCAAGTGGAAAGTATAAAATGTACATTGCAGCGCTGTTTTGAGAATTAGATGAGATAATATGTAGAAAAATTCTTTGCAAAATGCTGAACACTTCATGGATTCCTGAATCTGATAACATGGAATATATATTTTTATATACTTATTCTCTCTGTGCTTCATTTCAATCCCACAGATGGCCAATGACTTGAAATAGTTTTTGTGGAGCCTGACATTCCAAAATAATTTCCCACTCAGCTGTCTTTTAACCATTTCCAATTAATTCTTCTTTCTATATGTATTAATTCTAAATCTTTAGTTATCTCTAGCTAACAGGTGCATCATTCATTCCAAAAATTAGCATATAAATGCTAGCATACATAACATGACCCATATGTATATATTAAAATATGTATGCATGTTATTGTAGGAAATTAATTTTCCCTCTATTAACCTAAACTCATTCTGCTTCTTGTTTTCAATTTGCCTTGTCTGTGGATTTTTAAACCTATTTACTGATGTGTCACCATCATTCTAGAAAGGCTTAAAATAAAGTTTTAGTGAAGATTCAAAGGAATCATGTAACTGCCCAATCACATGGTTGGAGCTCAATATTATTTTTTTTCTCTTGACATAGAGGCAGCCAGGGCAAAAGGTAGAGCATGAGTTTTAATCTCTGAAAAACATGAGTTAAAATAATGCTCTGCCCTTTACCAGTTATATGACCCTGATCAAGTTATTCAACTTCTATAAGCCTTATTCCCTTATCCACAACATGAAGCAAATGATACTGACTACACAAGGTCATTGTGGAAATAAAAATTAGCCACCTGAAAAGAGTCTGGAATAGTGCATATAGTTGTTCAATAAAGTATTTTAATAAGACTACATAGTTTTCAAACTACATATTTTTTCAAACATTTGGAGATTTTTATTTTCCTTTTGAATCCCATTGAACAGCAAGCAAGTCCATCTTTCTATGATTAGGAGAAATTTGCATATTTGAGTAGTCCATCCCCCAATGTGATAGAAATGACAACTTTGTCAAAGTCCATATTGGTTTAGGGACTAAAACTATCTCTCAAAAAACATCCTTGAAGGTTTTATTATTCCTTTTGCTTTGCTCCTTTTAATCAATAGTGACACTTTACATCAATATGGTAATTTTTACTTCTACAAAATGCTTTCAAAAAATTCATCTTACAATATTTACATAGCACTTCCTCAGTAGGAGGTGGGACATATATTATCAACTTCATTATAGGCATAAGGAACTAAGAATCAGAAATTAATTAATCTAGGTCAAATAGTTGTTAAGTGTCAGAGCTAAGAGTTGAATCTGGTCTTTCCAACTCCAAGATCCGTGTTCTTTTCACACAAAGAGTTAGAATGGCAGAGTCCAAATTAAATTACATCTCCAAAATGGATTGTTCTATTAGATTATAGCTGCCTCTCACGTTAGTTAATAGTATTTTTAGAGTGCTCACTTTTCCTATGTGACACCATTGAATTCAACAGTCAAAGCAATGCATTTCTATTATACAATCATAAAGTCACAGAATATCAAAAATAGAAGAACCCATCACAAGCATCTAGTTCAATCTTAGGGCAAGAAACAAAGTCCAACAAACATTAGAAAACTTGTTCAAGATTATATTTATTAATGTCAAGTCAGAACCAACCATGGGTTTCTGACTTCTGGTCCAATGTTCCTTCCAACAATTCTATACTGATCTTCCATACAAGGACAAGAATGACAATGAATTTTTTTGTTTCTTTATTTAAATACTTGTTTGCTCAGGATTTCTGAGATAATTGTGTCTACTAGTAACTTAAAATAAGATCGTCAGTAGGTAAACCAGATATTTCACTTAAATGTGGTTAGTGTTATCATTAAGGATTATTCAATGTGTAAAAGAGGAGGACTGTTCATTTAAACCTATCACTTTTATTCTATAAGTCCAGATTTAAGTATACCCTATTTTAATTAGAAAGTGAAAAATGGGAGCAATTTCCTATCATTCCCAAGATTTAAAATTATTTGCTTGAAGCAAATTTCACTTTAGAAGTAAAATCTGGGGCAGACTCTGCCTTGATTCCACAAGTAATAGAAAAATTTTCCAATTATTCTGCCATTACAAATGTATTAACTAGACACATTTGACCCTGTCATGATATATTATTAACTAGAATTTTGAATACGTCAGAATCTGTTGCAACACTCCCACCTTAGCAGTTATTTTCCTTTCTTTTCACCTTCCTATCAAAGCAATAGAACATCAACCCAGACATAAAAATTTATATTCTGTTCTACCTGCACATTTGAGACACTAGTTCATATAATTGTCCATTCTTCTAAGTTATTTTCTTATGTTTGGAGAAAGCTTCTGGAACCCAACACAAACCATCTCTCTGCCTTTGGGCAATTTAAACTTTAGAGTTGGCTTAACACAAAACTAAAGTTACAACTTATAAAAATATTTATTGCCTAGGAGATAGGATACACAAAGAAAAGTGTCGGCTTCCAAGTCAGACACATGGGGGTTTTAGCCCTCACTCCTCCACATATAAATTTTATGATATTAAATAAGCCTTAACTTCCACATTGTTAGTGTTATGCCCAGATTTCAAGATTCCCAAGAAACCACATCAGGGAGCCAGCCAATCCGATGCAAAAGCATAAGAATCTGTATTTCAAGCTAGCTCGGCTCCCCGTCCACCAGACTCACCGACACAACAGCAAACCAAGTGGCTGAGAGAGAGAGAACCCTGCCTAGAGACCGGTTATATAGGGGGGGTTGGAGTAAGGGGAGGAGAAAGGACTGTGCTTTGCCGATTGGCCAGGCGCAAGCCGGGTCTTGTTACACAGGATGTGGTCATATCTATGGCGTGCACTTCCCTTGATTGTCATTGGTTAGTTTAAAATCCCGGGCGTGGCCAGCAGAGGCCTGGGCTTCCGGGAAGAAGGCCGCACGTGGCCCCAACATGGAGGATACAGGCAAGATGGAGGGCATAGCCCTCGCCCTTTCAGTTAGACTATAAATAATAAAATCTACCTTATGGAGAAATTGAAATTATTAAAGAAGAAGAGGTTTATAAAGAACCTAATACAATATTTAGTATATATACATAGTGTACCTTCAAGAAATGTTGAAAATAATAGTAATGAAAAACTAATATAATTAAGAAGATATTCACTAAATTTAAAACATTGGAGTAAGACTATGCTTCCAGTTTGTATTACCTTTTTTTAAGTTTGAAGCAAATCATTCAAAAGAAGCAAGTGAATAATTGGGAGGTTTGCCCCTATTCTTTAATCATCCAGTAGTGATTAATGAGAATATCTTATTAACCAGACACAGTACAAGACAAAAGATAAAGCAGTGATTTCAAAAACATTGTCCTCATGAATCTCATAAGTGCATACTAAGTAGAAAAAATAAGGGATAAAATATGATGAATGAGGGTCTCTAGTTGGGTTTTCACCAAAAGGAGACCCTGAGATAAGAACTGGGCTACAAGTAATTTATTTGGTACATGGTCCCAGAAAACAAGGTAATGGAATGGGGAAGTGAGAAAAGCCAATAAAGGATGCCTTAAATAATACTGTATTGTATGCTTGAAATTTGCTAAGAGAGTAGATCTTAAGACTTCTCAAAGCACACATAACTGTGTGAGGTGATATGTTAATTGGCTCGCTTTTGGTAATGATTTCAAAATAGATACGTATTTCAAATTATATACCTTAAATATATATATATATATAATTTTCATTTGTCAATTAAGATTTCAATAAAGCAACTCAAACTACCTTCCCCCAAAATGCCTGGATAAATAGGTTACCATGTGGGCTGCTGAGAATAAAACCCACAGTAGACTCTCAGAGAGACAATGTAGTACATACCTTGGAATTTTTCCTCAAGAAGAGAAAAGGCTGGGTTATGTATCCACTGAATCTTGTTCCTAATTGGTTGAAGTTTTCTCCTTAGGGCAGTAATTCTAGTCCTTCCAGTCCTCACCACCCATAAGCAAAGCAAGCACTTGTGGCCTAAGAAAAATCTTCCTGCAGAGAACAAATGTTTCAGATAGCAAGCCAGCTTCCTGTACAGGAAATAGCCCATCAAAGCTGCAGAAGACTTCTCAGGTAGGCTCCAGAGATACGGGTGGGGTCCAACAGCATTTTCTATGCATGGATCGCCACTCACGATAGGGTGTTCAACAAAGTCCTTCCTGAGCAATAGAAATGTGATAAGAGAGACAAAGTAAGGTAGTGAGCCATGTGCAGATCTAGGTACAGAGCATTCTAAGCAAATTAAAAGACCCTGAGACAGAAGCAAGCTTGGCTTATTGAAGAAAGCTTGGGTGGTTGGAGTAAAATGAGCAAGCAGAGAGAGCTAGGAAGTAGAGGTCAGAGATGATCTGCCAACAGCCAGACCATACAGGGCTTTGTAAGCCATAGTACAGAGTGTGCACTTTATTCTAGATGAAGATCCACTGAAGGGGGTGCTGAGCAAAAGAGTGATGTAGATCAACTTACCTTTTAAATTCTAACTTCTACTTGGAAAATGGACAATAGGCAGGTAAGAGTGCAAGGAGGGAGAACAGTTAGAAGGTTAATACAATATTCAAGGAGGATGAATTTAGTATCAGTAAAAATGGTGAGTAGGAAATAGATTTGTGATGTATTTTATATAGCAGAGCAAACAGGTCTTTCTAACAAAAAAAGATTCAGAGTTCTATGACTAAAAATAGTCATAGAAATAAAAGGCAAAAGAAGAATTTTTTGGTCATTGAAAAACTGAAAGAGTAAATCCCATTTTTATGGACGTTTCATAACTGGCTATATCAAGCACTGTTGGGAAAAAAAGGGAGGAAATATAAAATTGCAGAGTTGCATCACAGCGAGGTGGCCCTCTCTCCAGATCAATGCCTGAAGCATGAGAAACTAGAGATCAACCAGACCCTCATGGCATACATTCCAAAAGGTACCAAGAAAGAAATAGGGATAGGAGTGCTCTGTCCTTAGGTGAACTTGTTATCACTGGCATTGATTAGAATTGCTGAGCCATGGTGTTGATAAAAGGAAGACAATTCTAAGTCAATTTTATGTATTGTTTGTATAGTCTTACAATGCAAGACTTCATTGCCTGTACCAAGAATGAATCACCAACATCAATTTTCCTTGGTGGCCACTGCTGACACCCAGAAAATAGAATGAGTATTAAGAAATAATAATAACAAATAACCTTTATTGTATGCTAACTAAGTGCCTGGAGCTCTAAGTGTTTTACACTTTTATCAACAATCTTGAATACATTATTTAATTAATTCTTATAATAACACTAAGCAGTAGATCCGGTTACTATTTGCATTTCATAAATGAGAAAATCTAAAGTTAGAAAAGTTTAAGAAACTTGATCAAGGTCACACAATTTCTAAATGGCAGGGCCAGGGATTCAAACCTACGTCTGACTAACTCTAAAACATGAGCTCTTAACCATTCATTATTCATTTAATTTAGAAAATACAGCATGATTTAACATGATTTATAGATTGAAAATTCATAATTTTAACTTTCCACTAGCTAGCCCAATATTGTGGTTGTGTTTAATATTGCAGAAGCATGAATTAATCAAACATGTGCTGAGGGTCCTGTAGGTGAGACAATCTCACTTCACTCATCAAAGAGCCTGGTCTCCCCCATGTCCCAACTCAGGGAGAGGATGGCCATCATCACTCATCGTGCTTAATGAATAAGTTGTGTGAAGTGACACCAAAGTTGCTTCTTTGTGAGGGGAAAAATGGACTCTCAAAGAAGGCAACTGCTTTTGTTGTCAACAAAATTAAAAAGGAATTGAAAATATCTAATTGTTTACCAGAAAATGCAAGTTTTGAGTAGCTTAAATAATGCACAATGTTGTATCCTTTCATGTTCACATCTAGGGCAGGAACAGTTTTAGCTGGCTTCTCTAAAATTTAGAGATATAAAGTAATTTATCCAAGGCTAAGGAGCTGTAAAGAAACAGAGCAATACACAGACTACTGTATTTTCTCAAAGGAAATGATGAACAGAGTTAACACTTGGAGTGCGGGTGAATTTCCCGCCAAAATATAAGATGGCTCTGTCTTTTGGTTTTGTTCCATCCACCAAAAGGGTGGATTACAAACAAATATTTGGTAATACGCAGTTACAATCGGCCCGAGTTTACACGTTTCCCGCACTCCACCGCAAATCTATATGAACCGAGTTAAAGACGGCTCCCGCGGAGTACGCGCAATTCACGCGAGCCGACTTAACTCGTTTCCCGCAAACTTCCACAAACTGTAGAGGCAACTTCCCCTGCCCAGACATATTCCTGTACTTTCCTTCCATGGATCAAGTAGTTAACATAATTGTTCCAAGTCCCAGAAACTATCATGGGCCACTGCATGTTAACATTCATAGAGTAGTAACTTGGCACTGGCCTGCTTGCTACATCTACCTGATGGAACAACAAAGACCCAGCCTGTGCTCTGGTTCTCTCACCTTCTCCGCACATTCAGTAGGTTGGGTACAGTTTAGCCAAAGCCTGACTTGCTCATGCAGTCAGCAGAAGAGGTGGTAAGAGCTTCACCCAAGGCCTCAGGCCTAAGCCAAAAATTCCCACCTAATCTTTACCAGAGGCTCAGATTAGGGAACCAGGTACTTGCACAGCTAATGACAAAGTGGTACATTGCGTCCCTATCTGCTTTGTCCCCTGTGTGTACAGCCCCCTTGGGAGCCTCATAGAAGGATCCATTGGTGGGCAGGATTCATGACACAGTACCATCAACATCTTCCCCATATTATAAAACCAATGCGACAGCCTGTTTACCAAGTTACAACCAAATGTTAAATGTCAGTTAGTGATAATTACTGCTTATGATACCAAGGAAACAATGATGATTACATGGTGAGGCAACCGTGTTATCGCTCCTGCACCTGCATCTAATACCTGTCATCACAGTGGCAACAAGAGGGATTAGGCTTCTCTCTGCTCCAGTGCTCCCACGGTGATGTTTTCATCTACTGGATAAAAAGGTTCCCTGTCATTGTCATAATATAGCTCGATAGGCTTTAAGAGTTCTGAAGGGTGATGCTGTGCATTTTTATATCATCTTTTTATTTTGAAAATGCTGGAGGTGTTTTTCCCAGGGCAAACCTGGAAACTCAAAGCTGATGACAGAGGAGATCCTTTCTGGAGCCTTAGGTAGTGAATAGACTTCCGTGACTGATTCCAAGTCTGGGCTCTGTCACCTGCTAGCTGACAGACCTTGGACAGACAGCTAGTGGGCCTTGTCATCTCACCTCTCCAAGTCTCCTCAGCTATAATAAACACCTTACAGGATCACTGGAAAGATTAAATTAGATTATGCTTTATACAAAGCCTCACACCGAGTGGGTGCTCAGAATATCAGTTTATTACTACTATAACAGCTTTGCCCCAAACCCTAGCAGAAACCCCCATTTCCCCTTATTTTCCTTGGTGTATTTTTCTTAAATTTATACAAAATCTAAATAGCCAAGAAAGTCAATCTCTGGGTTGAGGGGAAAGAGAACTAGAAGGCCACTCTGCTTGCTCCTAGAAAAGACCTATGATTTGCCTCTGCTAAAATGAAATGATTCCTCGTGGTTCTGTGTGGGTCAGCTCAGCTCATCAGAAGTGTATGTATTGGACCTGAAACCAGCTAGTGACTAAAATCAATACCACCACCAAGCATTCACCTGACTTTGTCTTCCATGTGGCACCTCATAGCTCCAAGCAGGGGATTTGGATTCTCTGGCAATGAACATCTTGAATTACCATTTACCAACAAAGTCCCTTCATATTACAAGACTGAGGTTGGACATTATGATCCTCCTTTCACAGGGATAAGGAACTTGAGACTCAGAGAAGTTATAACAAACCAAAGGTCACACTATCAGGAAGTTGAGATTTGACCCAGTCTTCTGTTCACAGACCCAAGTCTTTCCCTGGCTGCTCATCTGTACAAGAGTGACATCAAAGAGGTTCATGCTCTGACCAAGCCAAAAGGCTTAGGTCATTTTCAGTAAAAGGAATTCCATTGTCCTGACAAAGCCACTCTAATGCAGAATGTTGTGGGTTTTTTGTTGTTGTTGTTAATCCTCACCCAGATTATATTTTTTCCCATTGATTCTTGGAGAAAGTGGAAGGGAGGGAAGGAGAGAGATCAATTGGTAACAGTTGGCTGCCTCCCGCACATGCCCCAACCCAGGCCAGGAACCAAATCTACCACCCTTCAGTCTGAGGGCTGATGCTCTGACCATTGAGAAAATTGGCCAGGGCTAGAATGTTTGTTTTTAATCATCATAAACAAACAAAAAAAGCTGTGATTACTTTTAAGTTTGAATAAAACAGGTTTTTAACACCTTTGAGCTAAAATATAAAACAGCATTCAACTCAAATATTTTCATCCACACTGATCTAGACTCTAGTTATGAGCCAAATCAGAGCAGCAGGGCTCAGTGACAGAAGCAGCATAAGTGGTCTCCTGGTCCCTTTTTATGGGTTTCTACTTTCCCATCATCCAGCCAGAGTCATTTCTCCTCCTCCCCAAAGAAGTGAACAATGAGCATTTCATCCAAGACCTTTCACATTCTGTTTTTCTCTGAGCATTTTCTGCCACTTTTATAGGTTATGCACCATTGGAATCAGTAGCCCCCTGGGTCATAGAAATATGGTTGAGGGAATATGATGTTTGCTCAAAAGTGGACCTGATTTATCAAGCTGATAGGTATACTAGTAGATAGAATTATACAATTCTGCAAATGTCCTGAGGTATAATCTGAATGCTTTAAAAAGCAATGCCATTTTAATTTTCAATTCTCCCCTAAGCCTTTCTCCTTCAAGAGCCAGATCTCTAACACATGTTTTATAAAGCTCAACACCTAGTCAAAGGGACCACCCTCCTTCTGGTAGAGACTCTTCCTGCTTCTTTATCTTACCTGAAGCCAGGTCTCTCATAGTTTGCCTGCCATCCTATATAATAAAAGCCTAATATGCTAAGTGTCCAGTTGTCCATTTAACCAATCAAAGCGTAATATGCTAATGATATACTAAGGCCACTCACTATGATGTGCACTGACCACCAGGGGGCAGACACTCCGACTGGTAGGTTAGTTTGCTGCTGGGGTCCAGCCAATCGGTACTAAGTGAGAGGGCCGGACAGACCCTGGAGCCCTCCCACGGTTCCTCCCCTGCCCTGATCGTGCACTGGTGGGGTCCCTCGGCCTCACCTGGGCCCTCTCGCAATCGAGGACCCCTTGGGGGATGTCAGAGAGCCAGTTTAGGCGAGATCCTACAGGCCAAGCCGAGAGACCCCACTGGTGCACGAACTCACACACTGGGCCTCTAGTAGTAATACACACACACACACACACACACACACACACACACACAAGGTTTAGTAAGAGTAGATTTACAGTTGTCCATATGAAAAATAATAGAATTATAACACAATAATTAATAAATTATAATACAAGAATAAACCGTGTTTCACATACAGCTGTAAACCTACTTTTGCTCCACCCAGTATGTACAAGAATAAACATAGTGGGGAAAAATCAGATTGGTGAATGTGTATCTGGCAAATTTGATAAAATGCTAAGACTGGATATGTGGAGTTCAAGCTCTAACTTTGTACCCATTAGGATCTGGGAATTTTGTAAGTTTTTGTAACTTTATTCACCCACTATTTTAGCAAACATGTATGAAGTATGCAGTTTTTAAAAGACCCTGTAGCAAGGCTCAAGAACATAAAAATGAAGAAATAAAGGAGCAATGTTTCTGACATTGGTGTTTACAGTGTACAGATGGTGATAGGTAAGGAGCAGAAAGGGTGAAAAGGAGATGTAAATACACATGCCAATGTGGTAAATGCTATACATAATGAGCTGTAAGATGTGGGATTTCAAAGAAAGGTACATTTCACACTCTCTGGGCTGGGCAGGCGGGGGGGGGGGGGGGGTTGCAGGGGCTGCCCAGGAGAGAGTGAACTAAGACCAAAAGGTTGAATAGTGTTTTTTGTTTTGTTTTTGTTTTAATGTTTTACACCCCCCACTGGGATTGAGCCCACAACCCAGGCATTTGCCCTTGACCGGAATTGAACCTGGGACCCTTCAGTCCACAGGCATCCATGAGCCAAACCGGCTAGGGCTGAATAGTGTTTTGAAGGCAGAAAAGGAGAGGAAAAGCTTTCCAGGCATAGGGTGCTCCATATGCAAAGAAGTACTTTAGATAGACAAAAATACTATTCCCAAGACCAAGAAAAGTGCTTAGCAGGAGAAAAGTAATGAATGAATATGTAATTAAGAGTTCAGAAGCATCTTCATTCTGTAGCAATGCTTCAGAGGAAAGGGCCCTTGAAGATCAGACAGACAGGCACTATGTATCCCCAGCCCTGGCCAGTGCCTGTGCATAGGTACCGATCAATATTGTCCACTGATAAATGAATAAATGCATGAAAAGGAATCTGTAGTTAAAAGACCTGAAAATCAAATTCCACTATTTTCTGTAATTCTGTGATATTTGAAAAATTATGAAATCTTAGTTTATTTAATAAGTTATTTAGAATACATAAATTGGTTGATTCTTACTAGTATATGTGCCCTGACCTGGGATAGAACTTACAACCTTAGCATAAGGGGATGACACTCTGACCATCAGAGCTATGATAGTGTTTCTCAAACTTAAATGTTTATGTGAATCACCTGGGGATCTTGTTACTTCAGATTCTGACTCAGTAGGTCAGGCTTGGAATTCTGTATTTCTAATCTGCTCCAGATTATGTCAACACTGCTAGTCTGAGGATCACACTGAGCAGGAAGGTTTTAAAAGATCTAATGAAGTACCTAACAACTTTGTGAGCTGTTAAGCAGGTAGAAGTTAGTTGCTGCTATTACCAGTGGCAGTGGGGTTCTTGGGGTACCACTGGAGTAAGAATTACAGAGATCCCCATGGGAGGATGAGGAACTGTAGAAAGCTTTATTTCTATGAAATTAAATCCCTGAGTTTCCAAAGTCCCATTTCCCTTAGTCCAGGCATAGAAGAAGTACAGCTGTGGCTTCTATAGGGCTAAAATCAAAGCCAGTGTCCAGAGTTTCCTTTCCATGTTAGAGCTGAGTCCAGTCCAGCATCAAGCTAGCTTAGCTTGTATTTCCTGCTGCAGCCCATTAATCCAATGCCTGTGGGGTCCGAATGGTCATATGGGCAAATGCAAGAGCACCAAGAGTCACAAGAGCAATAAGAGAGAGCAACCAGAGCAGCAAGAGAGAGAACTCCTTTGTTTAGGGGATTATGTATTCCCAAATTTTCAAGGCCTTGTAGTGGCCATGTCCATTCTGGCCAATGATCTCTGTTCCCAGATGTGCCCAGGCACCTTCCCTAGTCACCCCAATTTCACTGTGCATGTGTCTGTTTTCCCTTTGTTGGACCTCTTCCCCCAGTGATCTGCAAGGAATGGGCTGGTGGTTCCCTGGGAAATGTGAAGATGCAGCTTCCTGGTGAAGCTGCCCAAATGACAGGCCTATAATGTCTGGCCTCTCCCTATGCTCCTTTCCTATTATTAATAACTACATAATTACAATGGTATCACTACTATATAATCAGTTATTTTTATTAGTTATGATTACCATATATCCAGTTTTCCATTTTTTAGTTTCTTTTTAGTAATAGATACTTGTATATGCATATATATCTACACTAATAAAAGAGAAACATGGTAATTAGCGTACGACCGCTACCCTTCCCATTGGCTAATCAGCATATCCTTATGCAAATTAACTGTCAGCCAAGATGGCAGCCGGCAGCCATGCACTGAAGCGAGCAGGGAGGCTTGCTTGCTCCAGTGACGGTGGACTCCAACGTTCCCCGCCTGCCGCTGCTGGCCTCTCAGCTGCAACTCTAAGCAACTATGTACTATGTTGCAAATAAGAAGCTAAACAAAACCCCAGAAACCGGCTTTCATTCAGCCAGGCTTCAGCCAGCTGGACTGCAACATTGTATCGATGTTTTCAGCAGTGAGGCCTCAGAGCTAAAGCTGGCCCAGAATAAAAAAAAGAAAGAAAGAAAAAAAGGAGCGGTTGGGAGCTTCAGTCACCCGCTTCCGGAAAACAGCCCTCAGCCCCTCACCCAGGCTGGCCAGGCACCCCAGTGGGGACCCCCACCCTGATCCAGGACACCCTTTCAGGGCAAACCAGCCAGTCCCTACCCATGCACCAGGCCTCTATCCTATATAATAGAAGGGTAATATGTCTCCCGGCACCGGGATCAGTGTGACAGGGGGCAGCGCCCAAACCCCCTGATCAGCCCTGCTCTGTGCCTGATAGGGGGGAGCTCCCCAATCCCCTGATCGCCCTGCGGCTCTGTGTGTGACAGGGGGCGGGGCCACAACCTCTCTATCCGCCCTGCTCTGTTCGTGACAGGGGAAGGCGCCCCAACCCCCTGATCAGCCCTGCTCTGTTCGTGACAGGGGGCAGCACCCAAACCCCCTGATCAGCCCTGCTCTGTGCCTGATAGGGGGGAGCTCCCCAATCCCCTGATCGCCCTGCGGCTCTGTGTTTGACAGGGTGCGGCCCACCAACCCCCTGATCGGCCCTGCTCTGTGTGTGACAGGGTGCGGCACCCCAACACCCCCCCCCATGGGCCCTGCTCTGTGTGTGACAGGGTAGAGCCATAACCTCTCCATCGGCCCTGCCCTGAGTGTGACAGTGGCGGCGCCCCAACCCCCTGATCAGCCCTGCTCTGTGGGTGATAGAGGGTGGCACCCCAACCCCCCTCCACGGGCCTTGCTGTGTGTGTGACAGGGTAGAGCCATAACCTCCCCATTGGCCCTGCCCTGAGTGTGACAGGGTGCAGCGCCCCAACCCCCTGATCCGCCCTGCTCTGTGTGTGAAAGGGGGCGGTGCCCCAGCTCCCCTATCAGCCCTACTCTGTGAGTGACAGGGGGGGAAGCTCCTCAAACCCCCCTGAATCGGCCCTGCTCTGTGAGTGAAAAGGGGGGGAAGCGCCCCAAACCCCCCTAATCGACCCCTGCTCTGTGTGTGGACAGGGGTACAGAGCCCCCAACCCCCCCTGAAGGGGCCCCTGCTTCTTGTGAAGGAAAAGGGGGCAGCTCCCCCAACCCCCCAAATTGGGCCTCTGCTCCTTTTGCATTAAAAAGGGGTGGGGGCCCAAACCTCCCCCCTTCGACCCCTGCTTTTGAGTTGTGAAAGGGGGGGGGG
>NW_005871657.1:293740-359589 GCF_000147115.1 Myotis lucifugus
CAACCCCCTGATCCGCCCTGCTCTGTGTGTGACAGGGGGCTGGTGCCCCAGCTCCCCTATCAGCCCTACTCTGTGAGTGACAGGGGGGAGCTCCTCAACCCCCTGATCGGCCCTGCTCTGTGAGTGACAGGGGGCAGCGCCCCAACCCCCTGATCGACCCTGCTCTGTGTGTGACAGGGTACAGAGCCCCAACCCCCCTGATGGGCCCTGCTCTGTGAGTGACAGGGGGCAGCTCCCCAACCCCCAGATTGGCCCTGCTCTGTGCATGACAGGGGTGGCGCCGCAACCTCCCCATCGACCCTGCCTTGAGTGTGACAGGGGGTGGTGCCCCAACCCCCCAATCGGCCCTACCCTGAGCGTGACTGAGGGTGGCATCGCAACCTCCCAATCCACCCTGCTCTGTGCATGACAGGGGGCGGCGCCCCAACTCCCCAATCGGCCCTGCTCTGAGCCCAACCAGGGGCTGCACTTAGGGATTGGGCCTGCCCTCTGCCACCCGGGAGCAGGCCTAAGCCAGCAGGTCGTTATCTCCCTAGGGGTCCCAGACTGCGAGAGGGCACAGGCCGGGCTGGGGGACCCCATGTCCCCCCCCCCCCCGAGTGCACAAATTTTTGTGCACCGGGCCTCTAGTGTATATATAAAACTTTATTTTTTATTGTTGACACTATTAAAGATTTCCCCATTCTCTCCCCTTTGCTCACCTCATCCAGCCCCCACCACCCTCTTCCCTCTGGCCATCACCACACTGTGTGTATATTTTTTGGCTAATCCCTTCATCTTCTTTCATCCAGTCCCTCCCACCACCTTCCCCTCTCACAACTGTCAGTCTATTCCATGTATTCATGCCTCTGTTTCTATTTTATTGGTCATTTTATTTTGTTCATTAGACTCCACATATAGTGAGTGATATGATATTTGTCTTTCTCTGATGGGCTTATTTCACTTAGCATAATAATCTCCAGGTCCATCCTGCTGTGGCAAAAGGTAACATTTTCTTCTTTTTTGACTTGCAAAAATATATCTTCTATTCTACACTAGCATAAATATACTATTCCACTTCCTTCTAGATTTTTGCAGGCTTTAAAAGACATACTTAACTCTTTGATGCTACTGAAAATTATCATGTTGTATAGAATAAGGTAGCAATTTGAGTTAATATATTTTATACTGGTATTCAACTACCAAATAGAACATTCAATAATCATTTCTTTTCTCATCATTATAATACTTTTGTTAAATCTTGAGGCACTAGATGTATTCAGTCTCTCCTTAACAAATACTAAATCTACTAAGGTAATTTCAATCTGTTTCTGAATTTATCAAATGTTCAACTCCATATCATGTGGTTTTGATAATTGTCATTTTCTAAAATGTTTAAACATCTTATATAGCAATAACATTGTCATTGCCTTAAAAAGTTTTAAAAAGTTTTTGATATTGTCCGTTCTTACATAAGGATTACATATAAAAATTTTAAAGGTCTATGGAATATTCTACAAAGGTTGGAATATTGCATAGAAATAAATATGAACAAGAGGATACTACTATATTTATGATAATCAGTATTACCTGCCTGGAAGAGGACAGAGCTCTCCTTTTATTCTTATTTTCTTTCGCTTCTCCCTTTGAGGTTACATAATTTGTTTCCATTTAAAAAAACACACACACACCTATTGTGTTTTAGAAAAAAACAACAGTATAAATATAGAAGTAATAGGTAATGGGGAAAGTGGGGGCATTGGCTAGTTTCTTGTATTTTTTCCAGTCATTTCCAAGCTTTGTATTAATAGAATATAAGTAAAAATGCAATTGAGTGTTTCAAATTTGTTGTATATCCTGTATCTGCTGTCTTATTGTTTTCAATAATTTTGGTTGAATATTTAGGTGTACAACCAAGGTATCTGCAAAAAGGACTCATTTGTTTCCTATGGTCATTTTTTTCTATCACTGAAAACACTTTATTGACTGCCAAGTATGTGCTGGACACATTGGACACATGCTATTCTCTGCTAGACACAAAAGGTTCCAAAACAAACAACAACAACAATAAAAAGCAGCCCTTTGAATTGTCCGGCACCTGAAAAAAACACACACGTGAGCAAGCTAGTAATCGAAAGCACAGGATGGTAAGGAGATTTCGTTGTTAAGTATAGGAGGCCATGTATTTTCTGCAGGAAAGAAGCTCCCAACATCTTGGACCAGCATCTGCAGAGAAAGACTACCAGCTGTTTTAACTTCTTACACAAAGCAAGTGTGTGCTAAGGGGCACCAGGAGCAAACGGCAGTGGATGGCCTGGTGGCTCACTGTGGAGTCCCTCCACAGGAATTGTCCTCCACTATACCCAGAGTTATAACCTCCCCCCACCCCCACCCTTTTATCCCTCTGCTCACATCAATGACTGAATGATGCAGGGTACAAAAGCTGCCACAATGGGAGACATCTCTGGACCACGCCTAGGATTGACCAAGGCCTCTATTGTATTTGGTTTCGATGCACCTGCACCGTCTCCCTCTACTCACTCCTGCTTCCTCACTCCCTTACCTATGGGTGGTCCTACAGGTAAATCTCTATCCCAGAGTCTCTTTCTCAGGACTGTGTCCTGTCTTAGTTATATATTTGTTATTCCTTTTTCCCTCTTTTTGTTTTTGTTTTGTTTTGTCTCTCCTCTCAGGCATAGAAGCAGGGCTCTTCGCTGCCATTACACTTTCATATCTCCCAGACCTAAACTTGGTCTCAGCATATAGGTGATGCACAATAAAAAATTCCTGAATAAAATAATAGAATTGGGACCCCCCCTTCTTTCTCTAATTACATCAAAGGCTGGCCCCTACCCCTAATTCTCAGAAGGCAGCTGAGAGTTGCTACCTAACAGACCTCCAGGAACCTGCCTGCCTTCTGTGCAGGTCTCTGCACATTGCCTGCTCCTGGATTCCCATTGCTTGAGGAATCCTTCTTACTTCCTGTTTGATCTCCCCGCTGCTGACACTTGCCAGAACCTGCGGTGGGTGCCCTTCTCTTTATTTACCATCTTTTCCTTCTTGTCTTTCTCCATCACCCAGAGTTGACTTCTCCCTACACCCACCTCCAGTAAGTGGCTGAGGCAAGATTCATACCCAGAGACAACTGATTTCAGAATTGCATTCTGTCCACTTTCCCATTCTGTCACTCAAGTCGTAGCAAAGGCAGTACAGCCATGCTTATTACAAGCATTTGCATGTCGCCTCCCAGTTCACAAAGCACTGGTATCTCACAGGTAGGCCAATGCTGAGTAACATTAATTGCATGGCATATGACCTTTGTTGTCAGTATTGCCTCATCTACCCCTCCGAGAAATATGAGTTGGAAATCTCTTCTACCTACCATTTTACCTCAAAACAAATTTAGTTAAAATTCAGAAATCATAAATTACAATAATCAAATTGGTAGTGTCCCACAGACCCTAGGATTCCCCATTCTGCCTAAAATTTGATCTGTAGCTTCCCCTCACTTCACTCAGTGGGCTGAGGAGAGAAACCTCCTTCTGGGTCATTTTCCCAGAGCCTCAGTTTTAGGCACCATCTAGAGGCCTCTTCCCACAGGTCTCCTTGCTTATCTGTGACACGACCTCAGCTGTATACATGGTCCCAGGGGTCACTGTGGAATCTGCTGCTCTCCCCTCATCATCCCCTTGTGAAATAAACACAGAGTAATCGCAGTCCTTCTTCCTTTGGAAGCCATCCTGCTGTTCTTAGCTAGTTACCATCTTCTTCCTCCACAGCTGTTCCTCTTCTAGACAGTCACCTCAGCTTTCTTTGGCATGGTTTTTTCCTAATAAAGTTTCCATCCACATTTCTGAAGTACAGCCATGTTAGACTATACCCAATGGGAAAGTCCTCCCAGGAGGCTAGGGCAGGGATAGCTACCATGCTAATCAGCATTTGTCAAGGAAAAATCTCAGTGATTTATCCAAATTCACATTAAGTGACAGAACAAGAACTGGCCCTATATTTTCTAGCTCAAGATCCTTTGGCCCAACCACTGCAACATCCTGACATGGAATAGCAATGGCAACATCCCCAGCCTTGTTCACCGTGTGCTTAACACTGACCTATGCTGCTATCATACACTAACCCATTGAACCTGTTTTCATGGAATAAGTGAGTGATATTCCCCACATCTCACCTATAAGGAAACCGAGGTTCAGAGAGTTATGTGTGATCTGCAGCCTGGCCACAGGAGCTGAGATCTGACCGAGTCCCAGGTGCCTGCCTGCCATGGTTCAAAATGCAGCTATTGTGCAGGAGCCACTCCCACTCGTTGATTTCATTTGTGACTTTACATCCCTGGGATGCACTGTCCAGAGCCGCCATGATTCATATGGTCCTTGTCTCCTATTCTCACCTGACACTTTATAAAATGCAGTTACTTCTCTATTCATTCTCGTTTTCTCAAGTAATATGGAAACATTTATTTCAGACAAATTCTCATTTGAAAACTCTCTCCCAGACACCACATGTCATTTGCCATTATCTTTGATCCAGCAACATGTTAAAAAGAGGAATGGAACTGGTAGGTACTGGATGTTCACCTTGCATCAACAATGACACATGATTCATGTAGTATAAACAACAATTCATAAAACAGGTATCATAAACCCATTTTACAGTGAAGTTATAAAGCTCAGGAAATGTAACTCACCCAGAAACACACAACTTCCAAATGGCAAATAATTCAGATGTTGATCCATCTGACTCCAAAGTAGAATGGTGTTCCTACCACACACGAGTCCAATACAACAATCGTATAGGGAATTACCTTTTAAGCAACAACACAACATTTCTAGACTATCTTTTGCATTTTCTCAAGATTGCACTTTTCCCCCCAAGACCTCATAGGATTGCATGGACATTCTTCTCTGTAAATCAGAGGCATTTTGAATATTAATAATAATTTTAAAAAGTCAAATACACATAACTCCAAAGGACGAGACAGCAGACATCAGAATTCATCTAATTTGTCAGAAAGACTATTTGTTACCTTGTATTGAGAAATCATGTTTACTGCATATATTGCTGGGAGCAAACTAAGAAGATTTCAAAGTTAATTTCCCTCATAAATAATACATGACCAAGCCCAACACACACACACACACACACACACACACACACACACACACAGGCCTTTGCCTCAGGACTTCATTTCTGGGCTGCTAGCACCATCTATCGGGCTCTGTGCTGCCTGCAGCAGCTCCTGGTGCTGAGAACAATATGCAGCAAGTCTCAGCTAGTGCCTTCGAATTTGCCTGGTGTGATTGTGGCTCTCTGGACCAGAAAAGAATGAAACTCAACGTCACAGCAGATGTCCTTTACATGGATTCATCTCAAAGGACTGCTCTTGTTTTTCTTCAAAAAGGATGCCTTGTTTCTAAGAGCGCGTCCATAAGGCAGGGAGATCTCCCCACAGAGGACAAGAACAGTGAAGATGTGATTCTGCCAGGAAAATGTAGGCAGAAAAAAACAGGAGGCAGAAAAGAATGCTTTGGCCGAGACAGTCTGTGAAACTGGTAAGAGAAGAATGAGAGTGCAGGGTTCCGCAATGCAGCCAGCACAAACCCAGCAGATCCTGATGGAAAGCCTGCTACCCACCAGGCAATGTGAGAGGCGTATTTACATTTTCGGGGCTCTCAGCCTGGTCCTTAGATGAACTTTCAGGACCCTGTGGACCCTCCGAAATTTTATGTAAAAAGGCTTTCATTTGTTTTGTGGTTTGTTTTTTGTTTTTTTTTAATTTCTCAATGCATATAGAGCTCACTAGTTTATCAAGGTGCCAACACACTGAAGGGTTGTGAACCCTCGACACTGTCACCTCAGAAGACAAAATCATGTAAGCAAAGAGCATGGTTTGGGAGGTATGTAGGCTAACTGTGAATCTCCTTTGCTACTTTTTAGCTGCATGACCTTGAACATGCACACACAGACACACTTAAATTCTCTAACTCTCAGCTTCCCCATTTTAGGATGCAGATAAACGGCACCTCGGAGTAGGGACAGGACTTATCAGATCCCAGGGGATATTGGAGCCAGAGCTCTAAGCACGTGCCTCGTGGAGCCCAGCAACTCTTTCGTTAATTTCAATTTTCTTCCCTGAGAACCCTATTATGCTTGGTGCGTGGACAACACGAAAGGACAGTTCCCTAAATAGGGCCAGATTCATGGGCTTGCAACCTGTGCACTTCGTGTGCGGCTCCATGCTCAGGAGGGCTCCTGCACCTGGGGGCTCTGCAGTCATTGTCTTGAAATTCTGAATAATTTTGTTTTTGAATTGATTTTTATAAGTGATGTCTGATGGGACAATGGATCATGGGGAAAGGACAGGACTTGGAGCCTCAGCTCACACATGGTCCAGCCTCTGGCCACCTCCCCACCGTCCCCAACAAATCTTAGCCTCCCTCCCCAGTTCCCACGTTTCCACCCCACCCCTCTAACCTCCTTCCCTGCCCTAGCCGGCTGCAGGCAGACCTCCACCCCCAGTGTCACTCACCAGGTCTCAAGGCCCTATTTTTTAGTCCCCTCCCTTCACGTCTTCTTAAGGGGAGGGCAGGGTACAAGTAGTGGACGGTCTGGGGGTGAGGCAAGATAGCACCCATCCCTGCCAAGGGCTAAGAGCACCACAGTGAGTTTTGTGGGCAATTCTAAGGGGCCTCTCCTGCACCCCCAATCCCAGCACCAGGCACAGTCTTTGCATGGAAGTTACTTGGGCGCTGCTCTTGGCCATGAGGATTAGAGGATCCATGGGAAGAGGAGATTGACTACTAAACCCTGCCAGGGCCTCACATTTTCATTTCGCATTGAACCTCACAAATTATGTAGCCGGCCTTGTCCTTAAAGAAAAATACATGTATATTTTAATATTGAGGACTAAGTGCTAATAAGTTGCTATTACTTGAACTCATGCTTTACACTTCTTTCTGCTAAATCCTCTGCCTGCTGGCGCTAGCACTCTGGCCTCACATTTTTATATCATCAATTCTTTTGGGTTGAAAGTGCAAACAAATAAAAATTCAATTTAACAAAAAAAGAGACTATAATATAACACTTCACTAAAGATGTCCTATCACATGGAACCATATGGTATGTCTATTTTTAAAATTTAGGGCAGAGAAATAAGCCAGTTGGGATAACTCTAATATTTCCCCTTGACTGGACTGTAGCTCCTACACAACAGCTCTGTTCTGGTAGTTAGCACTGACCCAAAGTGGGATTAGTTCACTTTACGGATTAAACAGCTAAAAAGCTTTCTTCTCCTTTCTTTTTTTCTTCTTGAGGAAATAGACTGCAAGCTGTATTTTCTAGTCTCAGCCAGAGCTCATTCCATGGCATTTAATAAATAATATGCAACCATTCACATCACAGGGGAAACTTAAAGATTCACCCACTTTCTCTCTCCTCTCCTTTTAGCCAAAGCACATGTGAGTGACTTATTTGGGCAAAATTACAAGTTGTTTTGATGGCCCCATTCTCCCAGTTCCAAATCAGTCTTTGTTACCTGAGATCTTCATCCATATTACTACCTGTGTGAGCACCTTAAACACAAATGTGAACATTTCACTCCTGTGATTCCAAATCTAGTGCTGAAGGAATCTGTGAGCACTCATAGAACCCAAATGTCCCTGCACTTAGGGTCCCGGAACAACTTACTGCAAGGCCAGCAGAACAGAGATTTCATGAATGGCATTCTCAGATAGATACATACATACACACCTACAGACACACTCCACGGGAGCTGGGCAAGGTCGCAGTCCCAGCCTAACTCAAGGAGAAAAGCTTTCCAGAAGCATCACAAACATTCTGCCAGTTGCGTACTCCTCCCAAGTCCATGGATAAAAGGGTCAGGAGGAGAGATTGCTGATCCTTTCCTTTCACTATCAGTCATTGAACACCTTGGCTTTCTTTTTGAAAGACACAGTAAACTTTTAGTGTCTGCTTCAGTGAGACCTAGTCCCTCAGTCGGAATAGTAGAGATAACACAAGCTAATTAAAGCAATTAGCTGGGACAGAAAACAAGGCAAAGAGAAGCTTCTGTGCAGAGGTCTGGCATTAGCTATCCAGCCTGGAGTGAGACAAAGAGAAGATAGGCTGATAAGGGGACAGCAAAAGGCAGCCGCAGTAATTACAGCCTGCTAGGGACGCCCCAGGGGAAATCTCCTTAGTATTTCCATTATAACACTCATCATACTCTATTATACTTGCAGGCTTAATTGTCTATCACTCAGACTAGACTGTGAATCCCCTCAGGGCAAAGACTTTGCTTACTTCTTTCTGTCCCATGTCTATGATTAGTGTAAAGCCTCTACTCCCAACTGTCTATGGAGGTGGAAAGGGCTTGAGAAAATATACATATATATCTCTAATTGAAATCTGGGCCACTGAATGTTCTTAAGGCTGGAGAATTAAGATCATATTAATGGTGTTCTTTCCCTCTCAGACAGTTTCCCAACTGCCAGTCCTAAGAGCAGCAATGGTTGGTCCTTAGCACTCAGAATAGAACCTGGTCCACACATGTCTTTCCCTTCTCAAGATTATTTTCATCATCACCCTCTGATTAAGAGAAAGAAGGGCTCATGACCTCCGGAAGTTTCAACCAATCCCACAGACCCACCCAAGCGAATCCTCTGCCATCAGGAGCCTTGTCCGTCCTGATGAAGGAGCTGGCCTATTCCATCAGCAGTCCATCCCCACCAGCCTCCCTCCACCTGAGACAGCCTGAAGAACAGGACGAATGAGGCTTCGGTACATAGCTCCCTCTTCCCCATGATTTCTGCTGGAAATACCAATATAGGCAACTGTCCAATTTTCCATGATCCACACTGCAAGTGGGGAACATTCTCCCTGCCATCTGTCACTTTTTCTGTCAGATTTCTCGCAAGGCAAAGGGAACTGATTGTGTTTTTACATATAAATGAAATTGATGGTGGTAATAAAACACCTGAGTTGTGCTGCTTTATAAAGGCAACCTGTTCAGGATACCCGTGTCTGCACAAGATGAAGTAGCAGTCATCTATCAGGAACAGCAGGCCCTGCTGTCACCCCGTGCCCAACCCGGAGTGGCCCTTGGAGTGTCTACTTTTCTCTCTGTCCTACACGTTTCCTTTGGAGCATGACTATGGTGGTGGGGAAGGGAGGAGGGCAAACCTTGTAGAGAGCCTGCACTCAGCAGAGCAGTGAAGTGTGGTAGGAAGAGCACCCACTTTGGGGCCAGGCAGACTTGGGTAAGGACCCCATTCTGATTCCTTATAGTAAGGTACACTCAGAGTCTAAGTCTTAGACAATTCACTGTTCTTCCCTAAGCCTCAGCTTCCTCAATATGTAATGTAAGCTTTGCAATAACTACCTTTGAAGATTCTCATGAGATTAGGAATGTGGTGTATAAAGCACCTGGCTTGCTATTGGCTATCCATAAATAGTAGTCTGTAGCAGGACATAAGAAGTCATTTGTGTCAAGCTCCACTAAAAAACTGCATCTATATTATTATTGTTGTTGCTATTATTTTTAATCGTTTTAGTAGATTATTGGGGAGTGTAGAAGATTTTTCTAGAATAAGATAATCAGGATTAGAATGGAAAGGCAATATCCACTTGGAGTAAAAAAATAAAACTAACAATCGTCAATCAATTATTATTCAAGCAGCCTTTCTCCTATGTTACCTAGTTTCCCTTACTTAGGTTCATTCTAATTATACCTTACCTCCAAAAGGAAATGAGGGATATGGGAATTTCAACAGTAGAACCAGACCTCCTCTAGAATATTGCTCAAAGCCTGGAAGACATTCAATATTCAACAGAGCTCTGACAACCAGGGTTTCCTGTCACTCCCTCCGTGGTTAGCCAGGTCCATGGACTCCAATACTGTGCTATCAGTGACTTGCCTTCTGCTCCTGCTCTCCTATTTGACACCATGGCCTCTAGTACTCATATCTCCTCGCTCACGAAGCCTGTTAACATGTCTCACAACGTCCTCTTTGTGTTTTCTGCTTCCATTGACAACTGCTGACTCTCATATTCAACTCCTCAGTGGAGAGGAACCTTGCAGTTCAGTTTATCATTGTCAAAGATAATCACCACCAGCTGAGTGGGGAACAGCTCTTGCACCAGGCCTCCACAATTCAGATACCTACCCACTGTCCATTCAATTATGGCCAGGACCTCGGAAGCAAAATCCTACCTATGTACGGGAACCCCCTAGGGCTACTTCCATCTGCAGCAGGCTGTGTGCTTGGCAGGGAGTCAGCACAACAGATTCCTCTCCGAAACATCTCTTTCCTCGGGCGTTTTCATTCTAGGAAGGGCTTGTTACATGAAACAGAGAATTGATTACTGCACCAGAGGCGGCACTTATTACAGGGGACTGTTCTTTTTGGAAATTTCAGAGTAATCAGAAGACCAAAGCAGCACACCTAAGCCATGTCTGTTGGAACAAAAAGCTTTGAATCATAGAAGACCTGGTATATATTTGCAAATGCAACCAAGTTAATAGAAAACCCATGTTCAGAGTTTTGATAGAATGCTCATCATATTATCAGGATAACTGGAAAATTTTCAAGACACCCCCTGAAATAACAGCTGTGTCATAGAAGCCGGGTGTGATATCTGACTTACTCTGATTTTTGGTCTTCTATTTGGTAGCTCCTTCAACCAATGAGCACTTGTGGATCACATACTAACAAAAAGCAACTGCTTGCTGACTGTTTTAATGCCCATGGATGATGAGGGGCAGTCTCAAAATAGCTTTGGTGAAAGCCAGGTGGTGAGCCTTGTAAAAATTGGTGAAACAATTCTTTCCTGCCTGAAATTCACACCTCTAATTGTGATGTTCCACATTTTATTTGTTGGCAACACTTCCTAAACTCATTCCAGTGCAGCATTAAATACTAACAATTCAATAAAGCCAACCCTCTATGCTTGTAATCTGGATGAAATTCTGTTTTATTGTGTTAAGAAAGAAGGTGCGACAGTGCCGGGGTTGGGGAAAAGAACATCTTGACCAAACTAGGAACTGCTTTTTAGAATGTTTGGAAACATCATACTGTACTTTATGGCAGTTTAAGGCAATTTGCATAACTTTATGAAATGATGAAAAGCAAAGGAACATTGTTTTATGAAGGATCATGAGGTCAGAGGACTCAAGGGTGGCATATAGCAGCAGGAACAATCTCGCCCGTGAATTGCTACTGAATGCAGTTACCCAGCTGTCATTCCTACAGTAGAATCAGTTTAACAATTTCATGTCTCACACCAGCTGGACTGGCCATAGCTGAGCAGCCCCAGAGTGGTACTTCGTAATGTAGAATGCGTTGAATGAAAGGAGTGGAGGGGCTTAGTTGTACCTCCATGATTCCCGAGGCAACAAAATATTTTGCTTAGAAGAATACCCAGAAATGACCTATTTATGGGGCTAGCTCTCCAGTGAGAGAGGGCCCTTCATCTCTCTACCTCAGTACGTAGCACAGAGTAAATGGTCAATGAAAGCTTGTTGAATTAAATGGGGTGGGTTGTATCCAGCTCAGACATCTCTTTGAGGGATTGTTGAAGACACTTTGAAACAAAAGGGGAGTATTAGCTAAGGATGACTTACTGGGAAGAGAATTTATAGTTTCTTATCATTCATGCATGTGTGTAATATCTTATATGTTACATACTATATATGTACATATGTCATATCTGTATATACACATACATGTATCAGAAAGACTATATAGTGGGTTCAGATATCATCAGAATGATTAAAAGTCTATTTGGGAGTCAGCCCAAACTACTTCTTTGTTCTTTCATTGTTGATCTTCCTCTTATTAAAGATTGGTCTATATCAGAATTGCTCCAACTTTGCTTAAAATTCCCTTCCTCGGCATTACTAAGGATCATCCCACCCTCACCCTAGTTCTCCCTGCAAAATTATACTTTCACCCTAACTTGTTACCTCAAGAAGAGCTGCCCTGGGCTGTGTGTTTGCCAGTTTCTCTGTTTGGGCAGTTGTGTAATGGGTTGAAAAGAACAGAGTCTTAGAAGACATCAGCCAAGGACTTGTGTCCAACATGTCCCTAGTTACTGAACTTCCTTAAGTCTCCATTACTTCTCTAAAACAAGCATAGTAAGAGTAGCTACCAGTAGGGGTATTATGTAGATTAAATTAGATAATGTATGTAAAGTACTTAATACAGTTTGGGGCATATAATAAATTCCTTAAAAGCAGTAGCTGCTTTTATAAACCATTTTTCACATTACTTTCTTCTGAGCATTCTGAGTTATGTGCCATGTGCTGAATCCCTTTCTGCTCTTTGTGCTGATTGGTTGAAGTGAAAGGTGAAATTAACTTTTTCATCAGCATGTGAACTAAAAACAGAGCCTCTCCCAGACACAGATCACCTGATATTTCTTCTCTAATATTACTGAACACAGCCCCATTCCTAACCGTGTAACTATTGCAAACTCAACGGGATATGGGCTACATTTTTAGTCTCAGCAAATGGGATTACTAATTGTCCTATAATCCATTTACAGATGAGAAGAAAATGTCTTGAACTCTGTGCGAATCTTAGGGAGAGTGACTCAGATTCCCTCTTGAGTCAACATAAACTCCAAATCCATGGACTATTCTGGAATATTTCCTTGGCAGGTTTTAATAAGTGCCTTTTCTGCATAGAAGGCTGTGCTGGGTCTTTCCCTGATACCTAAGGTTGGGTCAGCGGTGCGTCCTGTGTCCCACAGAAACCAGCATGTAGCTAAACTAGCCTGTCTCACACGCTGTATCAAACCTGCCTGTTTATTTGTCTGATGCTCTCTTTGTGTAACACGAACTCTTACAACCAATCTCTACTTAATCAACTCTCTGAATTAAGCATTCACCTCCACAGCCTGCTGGCTGAGGACCACTGAAGCTAACTGCTTAGGGCCGGTAGGCTGCTGGAAATGTGTTCGCACATTTTCCACTTCCAACAGCTAGGTTGTGAACTTGCCAGGAGCCAGTGGTATTTTCCCCCCAATCTTTGTGTGCTTTAGTTGATACTGTTATTGTGTCATTTAAATAACTATGATGCAAACCCATTAAATACGAGTGCAAAAAGCGAGTTGTTATACCAGTATCACTAAATAGAAGGTGTCATTTTTTAAATGCCATTAAATTAGCGATGAGAGAAAGGGTTTCAAAAATTGGGAGGCAAAACTATAAAAGTTTAAAATATTTTGTGTTTTGTTTGCTTTCAAATACTTAAGTTTTAGCTACATTTTAATTAAATCAATATGGACAATGTAAGGGGTTTATGTAAGTCAAATGACCAGGACCTTCTTTTAGCAGACTTATAATCAAAGAAAAAAATGTAACCCTACATGAAAAGATTAATGATTAAATATTCTCTTGGCTGTTTTAAGTTAAAATAAAGTGTTTAAGGTATATATACATCGTTTCAATGCCGCGGGCCACATGCAAATACAAATATTGTATTTGTTCCTGTTTTGTTTTTTTACTTCAAAATAAGATATGTGCAGTGTGCATAGGAATTTGTTCAAAGTTTTTTTTTTTTAAACTATAGTCCGGCCCTCCAATGGTCTGAGGGACAGTGAACTGGCCCCCTGTTTAAAAAGTTTGAGGACCCCTGGTTTAAGGTATATATACATCATTTTAATGGTACTTTTAACAATCTTTTTTCAATTAACCAAACAGTAACTAGCATGAATCACATGATCTCACATTGTCTTGGTTATACAATATATCCCAAGACTAACTTAGTTGAAACATAGCAGACCATAAGTAAAAGCTGGAAGGGAAGAAAGGAGGAAAGGAGGAAAGGAGGAAGGGAGGAAGGGAGGAAGGGGAAGGAAGGAGGAAGGAAGGAAGGAAGGAAGGAAGGAAGGAAGAAGAAGAAGGAAGGAAGGAAGGTGCTTTGAATGATTTAATTGAAAATTAAGTTCTTAGACTACCAAAGTGGCAGGTCAGGAAGGTGCAACACCTTAAAAGTACATCACAAGGTGAGAAGAGTTTAGTTTGCCCCCTACCCTCCCCCACAAACAAAACAAAACACACAACTTTCAAGTCAAAACCTTGTTTTTCCTACTAGCAGTAGATTCATTATCTAAACCAAGCTCCCGAGAAGTTTAAGAAAATCTCCCCAACTACTGCTTCTCCTGCATTTCATATTTATGCTCTTCCTCCAAACGTTTGCAAATTAGTGTACTGAGTATGCAGGAAGCATTGGATTTTTCACATCTCCACAGCCAACAGAACGTGAGGGGACAGACTAACACCAGCAGCAGGAGGCAATGCTGACTTGACAATTTCTAGCTCCAGATGTATCTAAGGGAGGAAGTTTCTATTTTGTGCATAATTGTTGGGAAAAGACTGTTCCAGTAGATACTAGGAAACAAAAGAAAAATAACAATGATTAAGCCCCACCCACCCCCGTGCTGGTCCTGTACTTATGTAATCCTGCAGTGATTCCGTAAGGGAGGTATTGTTACCCTAATTTTACAGAAGGGAACATAGACTCATAAAAGCCAAGCCATTTGCTCAGCATCACAGCTAGTAAAGGGATGCAATTCTTGCTGCCCTTCCCCACTCCACCTTGCTCTCCAGCATAATTTCTGGGATACTTGTGCTATTTGGAATTGGTTTGCATTAAATGCTGAACCCACAGGAAAATTTAGGGGATCAAAGTTTCATCTAGTCATAACTGAGGGCAGAAACCTACAAAAAGAGACTATTAAGTACACCCAGTGTTTCCATTCTCATCACAATGCAAGCCAAGTAACCGTCTGGCACTCCAAATTATGCGAGGGGTGGAGGAGCACTTGAAGACATTGGAGGGTCCTTGTGCACATTTGGGTAATTAGAACTCAGATTCTTCTAACCACTCACTGACCAAAGCAATTCCTCTCTCAGAAGCTTCTCTCACATACTTTTTTTTCCAATCTGCATGCAACTGTTTCCCAGGGTAAGAATTCCACCTGGAGAACGACAGAGAATCTGGACCCCCCTCCACAACAGGATAAAGGAGATAGACTGCACAAGGCTAAAGAGAACAAATGCTCAAGAAATTGTGCTACGTAAGAACATCATGACATGATCATAGTTAATCCTCAATAACAACTCTGAGGGAGATACTACTATTATTCTCACTTTATTGATAAGATAACAGAGGTTCTAAAGCCAATATTTTTTTAATTCACTCAGCTATTAAGTAATGAAGAGGAAATTAAAACTCAGGTTTTCATGAACAAATTTGGACCCTTCAGAATGTTACATACTGAATCTCTAAGCAATACAAACACGAAAAGGTTTACTACTGGGCTCAGAAGTCAAAACATTATCTTTTGCCTCTAATGCCAACCCCAAGAAACTCCGTAGCCTGAATGTTCCTTAAGCTACAATGCTTTTCCTAGGAACTATTTAAGCTCCTGTCAAAAGCAAGCTGACTTAAGCCCATTCACGCTCAAGTGTAAAAAAAAGCTTGTTCAATAAGGCTTAAGCTTTAATTATTTATTTATTCAAATTGATTATTTACGCTTAATAAATAAAACCTGAGCAAAAATTCATTATTTCTTTACCATGCAATTAATTATTCATACCTAAGATAAACAAGGCTTCATATATCAACCCTTCATGGCAAACCCCAGTCAGGTCTGGGCTGGCCTGGGTTCTCCTCCCTCAGGACCCTTTTCTTTTCCTGTAACCGCAACACCCACCCCATCCCTCAGGGTCTTCTCCCCCAGGTCCATCTCCAAAATGAGCACAATCTCCACAGCAACCCCAGTGCTTAAAGTTTTGAGACAAATTCACAGACCCTTTGTGTTTGAAGGGTTTCCGTAAGGAGTACATGGGTAGGTACATAGAAGATAACATGGAGTCATGTGGCAGTTTTTATTTTCCAAGACAGCCACAGCAATATCTCCCAGCCCACCTGCTCTTGTTGAAATGTGACTTTGGCAAGCTTTGTATTAAGTGGCACGGTCTGTGACCACTTCTTTGAACCTGAGTGGATCTTGTGACTGCCTGACAATAGGCAACAGTGGAAATGATGCTGGGTGACTTCCCACTGAAAAAATACCCTAACCTCTCTCCTCCCTTTTAGAATTCAAACACCATGCTGTGAATAATCCCAAACTAGCCTATGGGGGAAAAACAGACTGAAGAAGTCATAGGTAGGTGTTCTCAACAAATCAGATACACAGGTTTTCTGTTCTCCACACTCTCATAGTACTTCATCTAACTACTATAACAGTTGGCTATAACAGTTACTTCCTCTCTTAGCTCCCAAGATGACTGAGTTTATTGAAAGTAATCAGATTTTAAATGCAGCCCAATACTTGATATGTAGTAGTACTTACTTTCTCATGTAATGATAAGCATGTAATGACTGGGATTTCACTTTCCAAGAAAATATTCTGTGACCTGCTTTTTGGTGACCCTCCTCTGGCCTCTCCACACTCAAAGTATTGCTTTGGCATGACTAGAAGGCCGAATAAGGACATGTAGGCTGGAAAAAGGTCTGTTCTGTTTTGCTCAGAGTATGTCCCTGTTGTGTAGGGCAGGGCAGTCGTTTCCCTGTGAGGATTACAGCCAATGTATCATTTCTTTTTTATGATTATTTTATTGTCAGTTTAAAAATGAAATTCTTTCTCTCTCACCTATAGTTCTCTTATCAGCCATGGAAAGCCACCTTCACTGTTTTAAATTTCTACTCAATAGAATGAACAGTGCAACACAAGCTTTAAAAGCCTTCAAATATGTGTGTGTGTGTGTGTGTGTGTGTTCCTGGGTACAACAAATGCTAATTAATTTATTGACCTTCTCTGAGAACCTGGGGATGTGCTTAGAGATAAATGGTACCTATGGCAAGTTCTCCATGTCCCAGTGCAACAAGCTCCAGATGGAATAACCAGGCAGGACTACTCTATCTCCCTCAGCAAAACTAATGTGATCAAAGAATCATTATCCAGAGAGAAGCAGCAGAATTAATAACCCCAGCAGCACCTCAAACAGTGCTTTGCAAAAGATTCTTTCCAAATAGCCTGAAGCTGATGTTTCTTTGACAAGTGCAGGCTGGGACCAGCTATCTTTATTTGTGGCTCTAAAGGAAAACCTTGTGTAACTAACTTTTTTTTAGATGATTTCTAAATGATACACCAGAATTATCACTAAGAACAGAGTCCTCTATTGCAATTCTTGTGTATTCATCAAACACATAGTGAATATCTACTATGTACTAACATTTTATCAACACTACTTCATTTAATCCTGTTTTAATGTTCATGAAAAATGGGTCCAGTAATTAGACCAAGTCCCAAAGTAAAAGCCAATTTCAAACACTGGATGGCTCTAACTTTATTCCCCTATTACCCAATTTTATCTCTCTCTGTATGACAGGAGCCAGATTGGTATTGGAAGTACAAAAGTAAGATGTCATACTTACTATCAAGGACCTCTGAAACTATGTGGCAGTTGATAGGTAAACAAAGAATAATAATTAAGGGCTCAATAGAAATTCCAATGAAATGTAGTACAACTATTAAAGAGTAATTATGTCTAGTCAAAAGGATCTTAAAGGCCTTACAAAGGAAAAAAATTCAGTATGGATTTTCATAAATGAACAGGACTTTGATTGATGATAGACTAGAGAAGATTACTGAGCAACACCCATTACTGGAATTATGAGCTGAGCCTGGCTGTCAGAAGACCTGAGTCCAACAGAAACTTCAGAATCAATATTTCAGTTATTAAGTGTCCACCAATAAATAAAATGTGGTGCTACATCCAATGCCAAGGGACCCAGGAGGGATCTCACCCACCTGTGCATTAAGTAATAGGCAACCCCAGCTTTGACCCTGATGTGACCTGTGAACCAGCTCTAACCCCTCTCTATTGAGGTCTAGGAACCCCTGGAGAACACTGCCTGAGACTCATGGATGAAAGACTTTGTGAAAGTCCAGGTTTTCAGAGAAGATCCACCACTAATTTGGAGATTATATATATAGAGGCATTGGAGTGGGCTACATAGTTTAGGGCCGAAAGAGAGCTTTGCAGCCACAGTTGTGGGGTAAAGGGAGAGCATGTGAGTGAGAACCCAGCTTCCCCAGCTGTGCTGACACTGCCAAAGAGGCTCATTTCTTTCTCACTCCATCCAGAGTATTAAAGCAGGCACTCCATGACTGAAGAAAGGGACAGGTTGTTGTGGAAAGTGCATAAGACTCCCAGAGCATATTAAAGGGACTCAGCTGATACTAACAGTGTGATGAAACCCACCAAGTAGCCTGCCCACAAACTGCTGAGAAAGCCCCACCGGGTCCATACACTCCCGGCACCTCACAAGCCTTAACTACACACACAGTCACTCTGCCACCAGTTACTTGTGCACCTTCCTGAAGATGGCAGCCAGGGAGCAGTGGAAGACTAGTGAGCATGCTGACATCTATAGGCCAAGGAGAGACCACAAACTTGAGCTATAGCACCACCCTTGGGAAAATAAAAGAAAGGATATCAGCTCTCCAAGTATCTAGTGCATTGCAGGATCCAGAGAAGGCATCCACGCTTTAAAAATGCCACCATAAGAGGGTACAAGAAGCCTGGAGCAGGTGTGTCTAATAGAAGGTTGAAGAAAGCCTAGCAGGGCAATCAAGATGGAGTAGATAAATGCAGTACTCACCTCCTCACATGTCCACATCAAGATTACAACTAAACTACAGAACAACCATCATTCACAGCCTCCTGAAGTCTAGCTGAACAGAATATCTATAACTAAGCACAGAAAGAAAAAGCCACCTGGAGACTGGTAGGAGGGGCAAAGATACAGAACAGGCTGTTCACACGCCCACATGTAGCACTTAAAAATCAAGAGAGATGCTCCTTTGCAGAGGTCACCACTGAAAAGCAAGGGGTCCCAGGCCCCCGACAAGCCCTCCCAACCCAGGGTTCCAGTCCCAGGAAGAGAAGGCCATAATTTCTGACTGTGAAAACCAGCAGGGATTATGGATGAGTGAGACAGATGGCTACTGGAGTCCCAGGCAGTTCCTCTTTAAGGTCACATATATACCTGCATTGTCTTTATGTTTTCTTGTAGCTTTTTGAGTTTCCATAAAACAGATATTTTGAATCCTTTATCAGGTAAGTTGTAGGTCTTCTTGTCTTTGAGTTCAGTTACTAGAAAATTGTCATATTTCCTTGATTTTTTGTGTTACTGTCTTCACATTTGAAGTAGCAGTCACCTTTTCCAGTTTATACTGACTTATGGACAAAAATTCATTTTGTCTGTTCTGCTAGATTATTTTTCTTCTGTTTTTAAAAACAATTTTATTTTTTTCTCAGTTATTTAAATTATTTTTTTATTTTTTCAATTACAGTTGACATACAATATTAGTTTTAGGTGTACAACATAGTGATTAGACATTAATACAGTGGTTCTCAACCTTGGCTGCACATTAGAATCAACTGGGAATCTTTTTAAAATCCAGATTTCTGGGCCTCATCCTCTGGAAATTCTGTTTCTTTGTTATGGGGTGAGGCCACACATTAGTAACAAAGCAACAGAATTTCCGGAGGATGAGTGTTCCAATTTCTATGGGAACGTATGCACAGGTGACCCAGAGCACCTCATTTGGATATACCAATACAGATGTCAAAGGGTACTTACTATTAATTAATATGGCTGAGCTTAACCAAAAACTAAGAAGAGAAAAGACACAGGGGATTAACAATGCAAGAAATCACACAGGTTTATTTACCAGAGAGCTGATGGGTTTCAGTCTTTGGCAGGCCACCCGGAGACACTCGCTGACAGAGACACACGGGGGTCGTCAAAATACGCTGAAGCAAGGAGCTCGGTCTCTTGACTCGAAGAGAGGCCTTAACAGTCTGGGCTCAAAAGCAGAGCAGGAATGGCAGTTTGGCAGTTTCCAGTGGGGAGGAGAACGGCTGTCTGTGGAGGGCAGACAAACGTCTGTCTGCTGCTTCTTTTATACCCCATGGGTGGGCTTCTTCAGTGTCTCATATCAGTGTGCTCCAGTGGCCTTCTGGGCTTATCAGGATAAACATGCAGGGGGTTACAAGGTACTTATCAGGAGCGCACACGCAGGGAGTGGTTGGTCAGGAGTTACAAGTTATTTGTCAGGAGTTAACATGCAGGGCGTTACAAGTTACTTATCAGGGTTTCACACACACACACACACACACACACAAATTAAGTTCCTCTTCTAAGTAAAGTTTAAAATTCACTCTAATAAAAAAATGAAATTTGATTATGCTATCTCATACTAACTAAACTTATTACTATAACAATGAGGCCCAGAAATCAGGATTTTAAAAATATTCCCAGGTGATTCTAATGTGCTGCCAAGGTTGAGAATCACTGCATTAATATAATGTATGAAGTGATCACCCTGATAAATCTAGTACACATTTGAAACCATATATAATCATAACAATATTATTGATATATTCCCTATGCTATATTTTACATTCCTATGGTTATTTTGTAACTATTAATTTGTACTTTTTTAATCCCTCCCCACTTTTTACCCATTCCCCTAACCCCTATCCCATTGGGGAGCCATCAAAATGTTCTCTGAATCTGAGTTTGTTTCTGTTTTGTTGGTTCCTTTATTTTGTTTTTCAGATTTTACATATAAGTGAAATCATATGACATTATTCTTTCCCTGTCTGCCGGAAGCTAGTTGCAGCATGTCATAAATGCAAAAAGTTTCATAAAGCAGGTGTTATTAATCCTATTCCACAGATAAGGAAACTAAGGCTCTTGAAGGTTAAATAATTTGTCTAGTATCCCACAGGTAATTCATGACAGAGGAGAGATTAAAATACAGGTCTATGTGACTAAATTCTGACACTCTTTGCTCCATAACCCAAGACTCTTAATGAGACAAAACAAAACATCTTCTACTATTGATATCATTGCATAAGATGTAAGCATGACAGTTGCCTAATATGAGGAAATACAGTGTGTGTGTGTGTGTGTGTGTGTGTGTGTGTGTGTGTGTTGGAAGTGTAGAACAAACATACCAGTGGGAAAAAATACTAGCCCATCTCAAAGGGCTTTCCTAACACCAAGAGACCCGTGTAGCACCATGAAGAAAAAACATTGTAGTTACTTCTTTAAATCTTTTCCTGTTTCATAGAGAACTATGAACAAACAATCATGCTTAGTAAAGCTATAAATCTATTGAGTACAACTCATGTCAGTTACATTAACTTCTTAGCAAGTACTTATGCTTTTTATATATGGTGCCAAAATAAAGTATTCCAACAGAGATCATTAAGAAGACATCTGTCAATGGAATGGACTTAACATTTTTAACCAGTCCCTTCAGTTGGAGCATTGACCAAATCAGAAAATGAAAACAAACGAACAAACAAAATCAACTCTTCATGTCTAATGTTTCCATGACCATAGCAGCTACGGAATACAAGGAGTTGCTGTTTATGCCAATTCCTCAGAATGTTAACATTTAACTAGAAAACCCTCCTTGGGGATTTTTGAAGTTGGAAATGACTGCCAGAGCTCAGGTGCCTGTGGTTTCTGAATAGGATTACACTACACATTGGTGTGTGACTAGCATTTCAGAAGAGACAAGGCATTCAACAATGCAAACATTTATTGCTATTTAAGCTTTATGTTAACATCACTTATGTCTCTGCAACTCGACAAAAATTCAAAAGGATCAAAAAGCTCACTTGAATTTGTAGTGCTTGCTAGCATGAATAACTCTTTACTTCCACGTTATCTCTTTAAAGCAGAAAAAAATATACCAAGCCTTCCCTGGTGGACAAAACTCAGACTTACAATGAAGCACAAAATAGCAAATTGCTACTCAGCAGTTACTTTAGGCTGTCATAGGAGTCCAGGAACAGATGCTAAAGTAATCAACTAATTACACTGTGAATAGGTGCTCTGATCACCAATTCCAGTGTGTTGTGTGTGTGTGTGGGGGGGGGGGGTGGGGGGAGGGAGGGAGGAGGTGGGTGAACTCTCTACACCAACAAGTAATGCTCCAGAAACCAGCTAGGTGTCATATAATTCAACTTTCCTGACACTATTCTACCAGGACATAGCTTCAGATTCCACAGGTTGAGTGCTGAGTCTCACAAGACTGCCCTCATCCCCACATCAGACACTGTTTAGCTCCTACAGACTCATGTCTATGGCTTCTTTTATGGAGTCAATCCATCTCATAGGTCGTTTTCCTGCAGCCTTCTATTTTCCCCAGCATTATTGTCTTTTCCAAAGAACCTGCCTTCTCGTAATGTGCCTGAAGCAGGACAGCTTCTGTTTTGTCATTTTGCCTCCAGAGATATTTCAGGCCCAATTTGCTCTACTTTTTTCTGGAAGTCAAGGGCATCCACAGAGTTTTCTTCCAACACCTTATTTCAAATGACTCGCTTTTTTTTCCCTACAGCTTTCTTCTCTGTCCAACTTTCACATTCGTACAAAGTAATTGGGAATATGTGAGAGTGTGGATGATCCTAGCTCTTGGTGGAATATGTGAAAGTGTGGATGATCGTGGCTCTTGATGATCTTAATTCTTCTATTGCTGCTCTTCCAAGTCTTAGCCTTCTCTTGACTTCTTGGCTTCTTGAATTGATGATCTGACTCACTCCCTCTGAGCTGCAGTGCTGGGACAACAGTTTGAAAAGCACCAGGGACCTATGGGGAGGAACTGAATTATCTGGCATCAGAGTGAGAGCTGAATTTTCAATAATTTTGACCTGTACAGTACTATAACATTCAAATTACCTTTCAGAATTGAGTACTTAGCCACAGGTAAGCATCATACCCCTTAAGTACACAGCCAAATAAAAGAACATATAAACATAAAGGCTAAGTAATTTGTTTTACATTCATAAAACTAGGAAATAGATTATCCAAAACCAGATCTGTCTGACAAGAGAGCCATGAGCTTTCAAGGAAAACAGGCTGCCTTGATGTTTCTGCTTACATTAGCCATATTTATAAATGTGGATATAAAAATCCCAAATAAACTGTGGCAAACAGAATTCAGAATACATCAAAATAAAGTAGAACCTGTATCAGGAATGCAAGGATGGGTTAAAATTAGGAAATTCATTAATATAATTAATTATATCACCTGATTACAAGAGGTATGCTAGTAAGAGATGCTTAAGTTTTAATAAAATTAATGTCATTCATAGTAACAATCTAAATGTGCAATGGTAGTAAAAAGGTTATAAATTCTGCTCTCTCCCTTTATAAGTATAGGGAACTATTAATAACACCTTTTTGGAAACTATGTAATAACCTAAAAATTGCTAAGATATTTTCATTGGCAAAATCAGTGAAAGAAATTCTATATATTACAATAATACAAGAGGACAAGCATAGAATAAAGAAACTGGAAACACACAAACTGAAATGTTAGAAATGATATGGGCAAGTATTTGGGGTGTTTTTACTTCTTTTCCAGGTATTGGTTCTAATATTTCAACATGAAAAAATATAATCTAATGTAAATAAAAGACTTCATCCTCAGGACAATTTGGTGTATCAAGGATCCATGTTTCCTAAGAATTGCAAATACTTCATTCTGCATATCACCTGCTTCACACCTCTTTAGGGAACTGCATGGGATGCAGGCACTGTTTATGCATATTGGTCTTTTAATAGTGGCCACATGGATAAAGCATTTTATCTGCTGTCTTACTTAGTTATTTCTGGAAATAAAATTACCTTCTGAATATAAGATGTCAGCTTTCCTTTGGATGAGAAACAAGCTTTTTACTTAGAAGCAATTAAATGGATTTTCTTTTCTCATTCCAAAGCTCAAAACTCCCATGTCCTCCTGATCTGTAAGAATATAAGCCAAGTATTATATGTTTTCCCATGTGTCACTCAGCCTGTCTTTTCAGACACTATAGGCAAGGTTTTTCTTTTATGTTTTATAAATCTACTTTAAACCCGAAACAAAGGATGTTGCCCATGGATCTTACATTCAAGCCATCATTCTAAGGCAGTGGTTCTCAACCTTGGCTGCACATTAGAATCACCTGGGGATCTTTCAAAATCCTGATTTCTGGGCCTCATCCTCCGGAAATTCTGTTTCTTTGTTACTAATGTTGTGGCCCCACCCCATAACAAAGAAACAGAATTTCTGGAGGATGAGGCCCAGAAATCAGGATTTTAAAAAGATTCCCAGGTGGTTCTAATGTGCAGCCAAGGTTGAGAACCACTGTTCTAAGGAATCTCACTGACAAATTTATTCAGCTGACATGAAATCCAAAGGCCACCCACAGCCAATACTTTCTCAACTGCTTTATTCCAGCCTCCTCCCATCTATCCCCACTGAGTTCCTCTCCTTTCTCCCTTTCTCCCAAGTTTTTATCAAAAATCCTGCTAGAGCCCAGCAGCCAATCATCATATGTAGCACCATGTCTTGGAAGGTATGGGGGATTCGCTAACCAGAGAGACAGACATTGGGCCACACACTAGCTGTGTGACCCTGGACAAGTTATGTTATCTCTCACAATATCATCAAAAGTAACAATGGCAGCTCACAAGATTGTCAATGTGAGGCTGGCACACAGTACGGGCTCAAATTATGTATGCTGAAGATTAAAGCAGTACTTAAACAAATACTGGCACAGCAGGATAAGTAAAATGAAAGCAGTAACCAAGTGGAAGGGGTGATGGAAAAGCTAGCTGCCCATTTGTCTAGATTTGGGTTCCACCCTCTTCTCTGACACTAGCGGTGTGATTTGGGGGCAAAACTTTTTCTTCTTTGGGCACCAGTTTCTTTGTAAAAGTACTGAATTACATTACGTGATCTCTTGGATTCCTTTCTGCTTTAATGAGCTCTCTTCTTTTGTTTTCTTTCCTTTTTTAATTATACCCTCTCAGAGAAGTGCACAGCTCTCAAACCCTGCTCTCTTCCCTAAGATAAATTCTTGACTCTGTTTTTTTTTTTCCACCTGATGTTTTTCATCAGCTGTCACTTCCTACACAGGGCTACAGGAAAGGGATTATCATAGCCACAAGCAAGGTATGTCCCTGAATGAATAGGACAAATCTCTAACCTTCCCACCATGAGCAGGGCAGCAAGCATAGTGTTTAATCAAACAAAACTTTCTCCAGCCCTTCAGTTTGGAGCTCCCTGTGTTCAACCAATCACTCACTTTCTCGTCACAATTTCCCCCAGAGCCAACAGCAAATTGGAGCCAAAGGGTCTGAGTGCTTTGTGCATGTAGGAGTCTGCACCTGGCAATCCCCAGCCAGCCTGCTGCAGTTCATCCACAGCAATGACTGAGCCTGGCCGATGCTCACTTGGGAAGCTGCAACAGGCACTTAATCTGGGAATGAGGGAAGGGAGATCCCTGCTCACTGAAGCAAAGGCTATCTTCACAAATGGCTCAAAGAGGTCGGTCCTTAAGCAGAGGACCTGCCAGAGAAAGCCTAGAGGCACAACCCCAGGGGCAGGGCAAGGGCAGGTGGTGAAACCATAAAACAGACAAGAAGAGAGGGATCCTGGAATTGTAAAGTCAATATTCAGCTGCATAGAGAGCTGGACCTCAATACCAGGTTGAACTGATCTGGTCTACCCTCATCAAGTAAATATTCAGCTGCATAGAGAGCTGGACCTCAATACCAGGTTGAACTGATCTGGTCTACCCTCATCCTATATAATAAAAGCATAATATGCAAATTGTCCCCTTGGCCGGGAGTTCTTCCGGGAGTTCGACCAGGGGGTGGAAAGTACCCAACCGGCCACTGCCAGCCTCTAGGGCCCCTACCAGTGCACAAATGTTGTGCACTGGGCCTCTAGTATGTCATAAAAGAAAATGATACCCTTGTACTTGTTATTTGCAGAGGCCTCAGAATGTACTTAGAAATAACTGTTATTAATGTATTAAATAACTACTATGATTCAATAATCATGTGTTGGTAGATGTTACCATCTTCCTTTCCAGATTAGGAAAAATGAGTAAGTCACTTTACCTAAAATTATACATTAGTAAATTGTCCTAGATCAAGTTCCCTCTTCTTGAGATGAGAATTATGTACAAGTAATTTATAAAGTCAGAGCTCCCAGGAGAAACCTGTAATAGAGTGGGGTGCAGGGACAGGAGAGGGAATAAGATAAAGAGAAGCAAGGGTGAGGTTTTAAGCCAAGTCCTGATCTGAGAGGAGAGCACTGCATGGCTGATTTTGTCTCAGTCATACCACCCAAGTCAAGGGACCCAGGCTGACATAGTGATTGGTTAAGGGCCTCCAAATGTTGTAATTTCAGCATTTGGCAAAGTGACAATCCGATGAAGAAGATTCATGGGTGGAGCCCATTGGTGGCAAAAGCAGACCTAATCTGGGAGAGGAACATGGAAAGTACAGAAAGGATCCATCTGAGAGGGCCTGAGCAGGGCACCGACAGAATACACTGCATAAGTACACACAGGAGGCCTCCAACTCAGCTCTGCCTTCATCCTAAACCCTTTCACCAGCTTCATTTGTTCTTGACAGTCACTTTGGGAAAAAGACAGGACAGCATGCATTTCCATCACTATTTAACAGGTAGGAACGACGCTCAGATTAGTAGCCAGTCCAAGGCCATGGAGCTGGTAAGTGGCCACCTAGCACACACACCCCAATTCTCTGACTCCAAATCCCCTTCCTTTTTCTCTAGAGTAGGCTGCTTTCTAGAGCAAAGCAGAGAAATGGTTTAGTGACATCACATAAGGGGTACTGGAAGGCATCCTTGCCACCATATATTCCCCCTGTGGAGTGCTTATCAATCCACAATTAGGAATATATTCCTTTGGGTAAGTACTGCCTCTCCACAGGGCCTCTGGAAATGCCACCGCTGCACCACAGACATTTTCTGAAAATGCACATTGTGCACAGGAGTGTGCACACAGGAATGAGACTTGCGCTGACGAATCTCAAGTACCTGATAATGACACTGTGTGTAGAGCACTTAGATCCTCAGAGTAACTATACGCAACAGTGGGTGAGAGCTTTATCCTCATTTTAGAGTTGAGAAAACTAAGTCTGACAAAGGTGACTTCTCAACATGACAATATAGAATAGAAGAGCTGGGGTAGGGGGAGAGCCCTCAATTATCTTACCCATCTAGAAGACTGTCTTATCTATGAAATTTCTGAGCAAAGTATAATATCTCTCGGTTTTCCGTGCAGAATTCTCTATTTGTCTGTTACCTCTTAAGAGTTGGAGAACAACAGCCTCTCATCCCAAACTAGTATGTCCTGGTGAGAGTGGGAAACCAGTGGTGGAGGCATTTCTACCACCACAGCATTGGGCTCCTGATCCCAGTTGCTAAGTCAGAGTATCCTACTCAACCTATATTTGCTTACAAGAGACCACATGACAAGCAAGACAAAGCAGACTATTGGTATGGATGCCAGGGGAGAGGGTTTCTTTATTGCTGAGATCGCAAATACTAAGAGGCATGTAAATTTCAATTTTCCAAAACTTTCTTTCAAATCAGAGGGAGGGACCTTGCCTAGAAACAAAGCCAATGCAGACGAAAAGAGAGATAAAGGAGTGAGAGATGGAAGGAGGTAAGGATGAAGGGATGACAAGAGGAAGGGAAGGAAGGGAGAAAGAGAGATAAAGAGAATTATTGGGATCTCCTGGATCTAGCCAAGGCTGAAGGTAAACCTAACCTTAGACTTCCTAATTACATGAAACATTTCATTCTCTTGTTTTTTAAACAAGTTTGAGTTTAGTTCCTGCCATTTACAACCAAAAGAGTTATTACAAACATTATGCTACATAACTGTCAATCATATATAGACATACCCACACATTTATCTATGGGTATAATATCAACATAGTAAGAGTCCAATCAATTATAAAGCAATGTTTTTAAAAGAATCATTTCCTTGAATGACATTGTAACAGACTGAAAAACTACTGGCAATATGCAATAGTAAAAAGTGGTAGAAAGGACCTCCAAACACGTGACTCCAACTTCAAGTGCATAGATAGAGAGCCACCTCCATGACACACCAGCTCTGCCACCTCGGACAAATATTTTTGTCTCTCTAAGGGTCAATCTTCTCATCAGCCAAATAGGACATCTACCTGTCTCTCTCACACACTAGATGGAAAAAGATGAAAAGGTACTATATCAACTACTATATCAACTTTAAAATACTGTATAGGTACAAGGGATTGATTACTGAGGCTACCTAACTTATGTTTGTGTGCACATGGGTATGTGTGTACACATAGATGAGTGTTCTGTGGGTATAAATACGGAATGAAGTCGCACTTCAGTGACTGCTCTCTCTTGTCACTCTTTACCTTTGATGGAGTAAGTACTCAGGGTGTTTGTTGGTTTCCACTGGTGCTTCCTGAGTGATTTCCTCCATCAAGCATCATAGCAGAAAAACAATAATGGACTTTGACAGACTCTGAGTTAAAGCTGTCTGAATCGTTCAATACAAAACTCAATTCTATATGTACTATTTCATCCTCAAATGCAAATGCTCCTGACAGCATGTCTTAGTGGCTTTTAAAGGTCTGAAAAATGCATGATGTCTGTTAGACTCTGCCTCTTTAAAATCCAGGTTACTGAGATCAGTAACTGGGGTGTCTTCCTCTCTCCCTCATCAGTCCGTCAGCCTTGCCAGTCCAGCTTCATGGATCCATCCCCATCAGCATTGCCAATTCCTGAATTCAGTCCATCAACACCAGAATGATTTGTTTCTAAAAGAATTATTTGACCATGATACTCCACAGCTGAAAACTCTGTAATAATTCCCTCTTATATATCAAATCAAGTATTAAGCTCTTAGTATATAAACAAGACTCTTCTTGAGTTGGTCACACATTTATCTCTTTAGCCTTTTTTCTTGCTCCTACCCCATAAGCACCTTCTGTTCTACCCATATAAGAACTGAATTTAAAACTTCCCAACAAACTGCCAAGCTCTCTCACAGTTCTACCCCCTTACACTATTGTTTCTTCTGCATGGAACTCCTCACACTCTTCTCAATCATAGCTTTGTTTGAAAATTATTAAATCATTGGAAGAGAATGAACTCAAGCATCGGCTGCATTGTGAAGCTTTTCCTGAACAAACCACCTCTTACTCCAGCCCTTTGGAGCTCCACTCTGCATTATTATCACCATAGCTAATATTTTAGAATGCTTACCATGTTCCAACTATAGTACTAAGCACTTTACATAAGCTAATGTCTTTTAATCTTCTCAACAACACTATGAAGTGTATATTATTTTTATTCCCATTCTATAGATGGGGAAAATAAAATGTAGGAATAATTTTTAATTTTCTGAACTCACAGAGGTAATCAGTGGTTAAACCAGGATTGGAATCTACGTAGTCAGACTCCAGCACTCATGTGCATAATGTCCATTATAGCTCACTGCACTACTGATATATTTCTATTATAGCATTTATTACATTATGCTTTGATTATTAGCATATCTGTTTCACTTTGAAAGAGCCTTGAGGTGACTGTGAATCCATATTTAAGGTCAGACATGTCTTCATTTAGTCAATCACTCAGCTGGTGAAGGCAAAATCTAAAGGTGACAAGTAGAACATGTGCTAAAGGATAGTGCGATGAGGCAGATAAGGACAGGATGCTCTGAAGACACGAAAAGCAGGTTCTGAGAAGAGAATAAAGGCATTTTAGGGAGAAGGAATAGCATGGGCAAAGGCATGGGGTCTGAGAAACTACCAAAAAGTTAAAAAGTCCTTTCCTGAATTTGTCTTGCTGTTGGATCCATAGACCTCCTGCAGATGCATTCTGACCCTCCAGGCCTCCTGGGCCCCTGGGAATGGAGAAAGCAGTCCCAGGCTCTACTTTCAGCAGACACACCCTCTGATGGAAGAGGGGAATGCTTTACGGAATGCATGTGTGAAGTCGACTTGCACTCAGAGCTACTCCTCAGCACTTAGAGTATTCCCTAATGTGTCATTACTAACCACGTAGCCTTGAAGATATTACTTAACTTACCTAAGTCTGTCTCCACATCAAGTTGATATTGCATTGCATGTCTTCTGTTTGGGGACTAACATTTGAACCTAAATCAGGAAGGAAGTCTGATCCTGGTACACAGGAGAGTGCGTGAAGGATTGGCTTAATGAGAAGCTCATTCATTCATTTATTTGTTCGGTTGGTTATCAAATAAGGTTTTTGTGCTCAGTCCCTGGGCACAAATCAGAGACAGAAACAGACCAGTCCTGTATCTTGAAACATAATGGGAAAGACAAGCATTTAGCAAACAACATTGAAGAGTATGAAGTGATTTCATAGGAGATTCATAAGGTACCTTGGAGTATTCAGCAAGGAGAACTGACTTCTTCCAGGCATCAGAGAAATCCTCCTTGGTTAAGAAGTGGTCCTGTTTAAGCCAAAGCCTGAGGGGTGAGAGGATCAGCCAAGTAAAGATGGGAATGGAAAGCGCATTGCAGATGGATGAAATAGAACATGAAAACCCAAGTCTAGAGAAGACATAGAGTTCATATGTCTAGAGTTCTTATAGCCTAGAGTTCTCAAGGAAGTGAAAAACAGTCCAGTTCAGAGTATTAGAAGGACAGCAGCATACGCAAGACTGAAAGGGGTGACAGGGATGAGATGAGAAGGCTTGTAAACCAAGTTGAGGAATTTGGGCTTTAATGTTACTTAGTGAGACTTTGTACCCTCACTGCTTTTTTTCAAACATTCCACCATCCCAGTGACCTGACCAGCTGGCTCTTTGACCAGATATGACTATAGACAGTCATCAGGGCTCAGTATCTCTCTTTTCTCCAAGGGAATAATATGATTCATATTAAGAAAAGGCTACCCTTTTATTCCACTTATCTAAACAATGAAAAAAGAAGCTTCCTTCATTAAATTTTGAGAAATAGACACATACCTATAACCCCTTACAAAAGGCAGACTGGATTATATACCTGACAGAGGTACAAACGAAACTCATATAGGGTGTAAGTAAAACTATTCATTGCAACTTGGAAAGGATTTGGAATCTAAAGGAAGGTAGCATTGAGCTAGCTGTGGGGTGTTGGTGGGGACAGGGAGGATGGCATTGTAAGCTTAGTCACAAATTAAACAAAGCCACACTGATGAAGGACCTTCAAGAGCTTTCAAGGACAGGTAGTAATTGTCTATGCCCAGAGCTCTGAGTACACAAAGTGAGGGGAGGTCAAGACAGTACATGGATTACAGGGTGAGCATATATCCTGAACAAAATCAGGACACTGGCAACTGGTGAAGTATAATAGTCAAGAGAATGAACTTTGCCATCCAAAAACCTGAGTTCCAGTTCTGGTTTTATCATCTTTTAGTATATAAATTAACCTCTCGTAGTTATATCCCAAATAGAAATGATGGTAGTACCTGCCTCAGAGAGACAATGCAAGGATTAAATGAGAGATCAATGTAAAGCTTCTGGAACATGTAAAGTCTTTTAAAAAGTTAGAGTTTTTTTTAAAAGGTAGATATTATCACTGTCTAGAAAAAATGCTTTTTCCTGATGCTACATTTGTTTCATACCCTTAGGAGCATAAAAATTAAATTTTTTCTGTGGTCTGTTGAATAAACTGTCTTTATTGAAAGTATAAAATGAAATTAAATTTAGATTTATGTAGAAAGTACTTATGGCATTTTGTGTGCAAGAAAAGAGAGTCAAGTGCATTGAAGGTGAAAGTGATAAAAAGTTAACAGCAACCAAAATTTTCTGAGCACTTATGACGCCTCATATGTCAATCACAGGAAACTAGAAGTTCTTAATTGTCCTGTGCACCCTATATCAAGAACCACACTGAATCAACCCAAATCACAGAGGTTTTGCTTTTGTAATACAGAAAATACCACTTCATTTAAAGTAGTTTGGAAAAGAGGAATCCTGAACCTCAGAGGAGTTTCCTCAAGCCCAGAGCAGAAAGAAAAGCCTTCTAGTGTAGTAAGAGAGTGGGGATTTCTATTTAAAATGAAGGGGAAGCTGGCAGATAGCATGTCAAAAAGTCAACATCTCAGGGGCAGAAGATTTGGATTGTGCTCAGTTCTTCACTGAAAACTAGAGGACAGCGTGAGAGGCAACACACAAGGTAGTCCCTTGCACCTGGGATAAAAACAGTCACAAAATCAGGAGAGCCTGAGTCAGCATTTCAAGCTCCAATGTTGTGAGAAACACAGAGTTTCCCCCTTGGCCCACGGTGGATGCTGTGACCAGAGCAAAGCAACATGGAAGATGAACGCTAAGAGGGGCTGCTTCAACCGTTAGCCAGGAGCATCCTCAGCACCAGTGAGAAGAGGTGGAGACAGCAATGAAGCAGGATAACCACCGGACCTTGCCAGAGGCCAGAGAAGACACCAATCACAAACATGGGCCTCTAGGCCAATGGCAGGGCAAATCAACATTGCGTGGAGATGAGAAGAACCAGAGGCCAGTAAAAGGGGCTGTGGAGCTAGGCCCCTTCCACCTGCTGCAACAGTGACACCAGCCCCCATCTCACAAACTTAAATAACACCTTGGAGAAGAACCAGGGAGGAGGCTGGATTTAAAGAAGGAATATTACCTAAAAAGACTAAATCTCCCAAAGCCATTATTTAAACTGGAGAGGACCGAGAGATCAGTAATTAGAAATGTTGAGCCCCCACCCCCAACACACACGCATGCACATAAGCACACACACACACACACACACACACACAACACACTTCTTTCCAGCTCCCCAATAACATGGGCTTTTGAGAAAGATTGAATCAGTTATAAAAAATAAAGTCGATCTTCTCTGAGTCATAGTAAGAATAAAACCATGACCCTGAAACATGCAATATCTCATCTACACTTTACAGTGGGTCTGTGAGATGGACACTACCCCACCCTTATTTTACAGATGAATAACTGAAGCTTTATGAGGTTTTTTAGTCAGTTGCCCAGTGTCAACAATCCAGACTCCATCCCATACCTGACTGATGCTGAAGTTATCTTTCTAACCGCTATGCCAAACTAAAGGTTAAACTCCAACTGTGGAAGAGATTGAATATCAGTCTACAGACTTTGCACTTCACTTTATAGAAACAGAGAGAAATAAAAAGTTTTGCAGCAGGGAGGGAGATTGTTATATTTGAGGTTTAGAAGACTCACTCTCAAGGCAATGTATGGAAGAGAATAAATGAGTAGAGACTAATTCATGAAGTTCAGCTAAAAGGTTTACAAAAAGTAGAGTGAGAATGAAAATCCAGGCCTTTTTAATGAAAACATCAGTGGATTTTCCTCTGAGTTAATCTGCCTCAGAAAGATGACCTCCAAATTTGGAGACAGAAGGAATGCAAGTATGGAGGTAACCATCTATTGAATGATGGGGAGGTGTATCAGTATAGAAAGATAATATTCAAATTGGTTTTGGATACATGCTTTCCCTAAACATCTCCTTGAAAATAAATAGGATTCCATAAATTCCAAGAAACTACTTCCAAACCTCTTGATACTTCAAAAAAGCCTCATCATTATTATGATGTATATCTCAATTAATATTTTCTCAGCATGACTATTGTATTGCTTCAATTATTTTTAAACTTTAAAACGTAAAGGTCCTATTTAAACTAGCTCATGAACTTAATTGAAAGGTTTTGTAAAATTCTTGTAATCACTTTGGAAAGATTAGAAAAATATTTTTAACAGATAGATAACCTGACTTTAAATAAGTCCTAGGAAATGAGCCTTTATAGTTATTAATAAAGTCAAGACATACTCCACTAAAATTATCAACAGGAAAGCAAAGATAGTGATAAATTGATCACTTGGTTCAATTCAATCCAATTAAATAAATTGTTATTGAACACCTACCTCATGCAGGGCACTCTGCTAGGTAATGGATTATAAGAAGGCTTGAGATAAAGTTTCTGTCCCCTAGGACTCAGAAATCTATCTTGCCACAGAAAGAACATGGCTTCTACAGCCGTACTATCCTGGCTTTGAATCCTGGCTCTGAAGCCCCCACTTCTCCTTTAAAGCAGTCAAAGTAATATACCTACTACACCTAACTTTCACAGTTACTATGACAATTCTAACAAAGTAGGTAAATGCCAATACATGTAAGCTATTAGTTAGTCTTAGTAAGTAAGACTAGTTTAGAACAACTATAACAAAATGCCCTGTAATAGAAAAGTTATAATTTTTAAAGAAACAAAGATATGATGCTTTTTTTAAAAAAAGAGGCATTTTGCCCTGGCCGGTGTGGCTCAGTTGGTTGAGCATCATCCCGTGCACTGAGAGGTCACCGGTTTGATTCCCAATCAGAGCACATACCCAGGTTGGCAGCCCATTGATGTTTCTCTCTCCTTTTCCCTTCCTCTCTCTCTTAAATCAATAAAAACATATTTTTTAAAAGAGGCATTTTTAAGAGAAGAAATGGGTAGATATTGAAAGTTTTTTCTCAGTCCTCCAATAAATGTTGTTAGATAGTAGACAGCCCAAATAAAAAAGGAAACTAGACATTTATCAAACCAACTACATTCTCATGTTGTAGTATGTCATCATAACCACAACCCTGTGAGAATATATTATTTTGTCTATCTAACATATAAGGAAACAAACTGAGCTAGCAAGACCACACAGCTAGCTAGTAGCAGAATAGAATCCAAACCTCTATGTACCCAGTGCCTTCCCTCCCTGTTCCTCCTCCCAGCCTCTCTGGAGATGCCTGTACAAAGGAGATTGCAGGCAGTGTTCCATAAACATGTGTTGATTTGAGTGGAATTGAAGGAGCATGCTGGATGCACAAGGAGTATAGAGAAGCTATCTAGCTAGAGAGGTTGGAGAATTCAACAAGATTTGAAAATCTTTGGCATAAAGAAGGCAGGAAGTTACAAGGGACTGATATAGATCTGAATGGACCCACCCATTTCCAAGTTCCAAGACTGGAATGTTGGTGAATGGATGCTTCTGTAAGCCTCTTTCAAAAGCAGAAAAGAGAGCAAGAGTGTTTTTTAGTATACAAGTCTACTTTCTTCTAATGTTCCCAGGTGGCCACCCTCTTACTATCCTGATTTACCTCTGAACATGTTTCTTTGACAAGATGCTACATCCTTAAGAATCATAGCTCCCATAGATAAACACAATGATCAAAGTTGTGGTCAGTTTAAAATCAGTTGAAAAGCATCATAACCACCTTCACACTGAATACTGTCAAAATTAATGTGGCCTAAGATGATATAGGTGTTTTGTTTTGTTTTTTGTTTTTAGCAGCCATGTCTATTTACTGAGCCTGATGGCCTGTGCAAGTTTTATTTAATCAACACGTTTTTAATTGACCAAGAAAAAGAAAAACACAATCCTGACATTTTCCAGTCTTTAAGAGATACTCACAGAAAAGACTTCATATTTCAGACTGTGACTAGGGTTAAAGAGGTGTCAGAAACACAGCATTTTTTCCTAAATAGGGATGACAAGTAAAATGTTTTCTCTTCGGTGACTCAAGAGGAACCAAGCGACTATCTAAAGAGCAAATCCATCCTCAGAGTGGCAGCTCTTTTCTTCCCCATTTGTTTTCCTTCTCTCGGCATCACAAATGGGATACAACTTTCAGAGGCAAGTTCTCCAGGAAAGAAAACTGATTAAAATGGAGAGGCTTCCCAAGAAAGAAATGCTTCTATTGGGATCACAATTTCTTAAAGAAAATAAATGAATAAATCACTCCAGGGATCTGAGTTGCTGGTTTAATATTTGTGAACTGAGGCTTTCTGAGATTTCGTCAAGATTTATTAAAAAGCTTTAATATATGAGAAACATCTAACCTGCACAGACTGTGGCTCCTCCTTAAGATATTGCCTTAATAACAGTGAAGAGGGTGCTCATTATCCCCAACTGAGGTACCTGCAGAAACACACTATGAACTAGAACCACACAGAACATTAGCCTCATCATCTGTAAGGACAAGGACAAAGGAAGCACCGAAATGGTTGTGTAAGATAATTAATTCCAAATTCTTAATAGCAGGCAGGGGAATGAATAAATTGGGAAAGAATAAAGTTATAAAATTAAGGTAAACATTTAGAAGCAAAATAACAGCTTTTATCTTTTTTATTTGGGATTAAAAGAAATATAAAAAGTACTAGAGGCCCGATGCATGAATTTGTGCACCAGTGGGGTCCCTCAGCCCGGCCTGCAGAATCAGGCCAAAACTGGCTCTCCAACATCCCCTGAGAGGTCCCAGTTTGTGAGAGGGCACAGGCCAGGCTGAGGGACCCCACCGGTGCACAATCAGGGCTGGGGAGGGATGCAGGAGGTTGGCCAGCCAGGGAGGGGTCATGGGAGGGCTCCAGGGCGTGTCCAGCCCATCTCACTCAGTCCCAATCAGCCAGACCCCAGCAGCAAGCAAACCTACCAGTTGGAGCATCTGCCTCCTGGTGGTCAGTGCACATCATAGCAAGCGATTGAGCGGCATTAACATATCATTAGCATATACACTTTCATTGGTTGAATGGATGACCGAACAACCGGACTGTTAGCATATTAGGCTTTTATTATATAGGATTATTTAACTAGACCAATTATGCACAAAATTTCCTCAGATCTTGTTTTCAAACACTAATCATTTATTGATCCAGGAAATGCTAAATATTGGAAATACAAAGAAAAATAAGACAAGCTTCCTGATTCTTCTAGCTCTAATTTGTGAGTGGCATAAATCAAGAAATTATAATATGGCATATTACCACCAGTAGGTGGGTCTGGCTCCAAAGGCTCTTTCCATGAAAAACCTGTACAGTTTGTGTTCAGGCTTCTCTACTTTTTCTTTTATGTATTATTTTCCTCTTCTCAGCCATCACCTTACCACAGACTCCCAGAACTCTTCATTGCTAGTATGGGGGAATTGGATGACCATGTGATGAGCAGATCTCCAATTTGCAGTCACAATTTCCAGGCTCTAATCCTTGATTTATCACGAATAAGCTGTGTGATTCTGGATGAGTCATTTTTTTTTTCTCTGGACCTTTATTTCTTCTCTTGTAAATAGAGAGAAGGTCTGAAAAATCTCTGGGGCCCTTCCAGGTATCACATTCCATGATAGGCTCTATACCCACCAGGAGTATTTGAAGAGAAACAGTAATGCTGGATGAGAAAGCAGTAACTCTCTAATGATGGAATTCCAGACACTGCTGCCCCTTGGGGAAATAGATTTGAGACTGAGGCTACTAGGTTTATGTGACGCAAATCAATTCAATAAGCATTTGAAGAGTGTCTACGGTGGGCCAGGTGAAGAAATAGCCTCTGACTTCAAGGAGCTTTGGTTTCAATGGCAGGAGCAGACTCATAAACAGACAATAGCCATATGGAAGAATAAGTACTGTGAGAGGGGGAAGACAGAGCATGAGGTGAATACAGAGAACAGTTAAAACATTCTAGAGTTTTAGTAAGGGCTTCCCAATTAAGTTGAAAAAGAAGGAAGACCTTCTAGGAGGAAAAGGGTGAGTGGGAACGTCTTCCAGGCAGAAGCAGTAGATAAAAGGCTTAGAAGTTCAAATTAGCAGGATGCCTCTAGAAGTTGCAAGTCGCTCAGTGTGGCTATAGCCCAGGGTCCACATTGCAAAGAAGCAGTACATAAGTTGGAAAAATGGGCAGGAGCCAGAAAACCGAGAATCTTGTGTCTCATGCGAAGGAGTTTAGGCATCATCCTGTGGATCCCAAGGGACAATTAAAAGGTGGAAGCAGAGATGGTTTTCCATAAGTAACGGCTCCCTCATTCACATCTTGGACCCATTCGTCTCTCTCAGATAAACCTACAACTGGGGATCAGTCTGCATGCCCTTTCCAGTCTGTTCTTGAAAATCTTCTCAGCTGCACCTTCCATAACCGTGTCCCTAAGATTCTGTTATGCAGACCCCGGGAGATTTCACTCTGTACTAGCTAAGCATTTCTGCTTGGGCTGCTTCCCGAGCAAGACAGCCAGAGCTGCAGCACAAGCTCTGAACAAACTCTGCAGCTCCTGAATTATTCAGGGCACTATTAAAATGAGACTCATGACTCACAGGGCAAATTAATTTTAATTTTTAAACAGGCAACATTTTAAACTGTTCATTTCCTTGAAATGTATCCACCCTGGCATTTTTATCATCAGAAGAGTAAGTAAAACTCATAGGGGAAAGAGAAAAGAAAACGGGCATGCCCTAAACCGGGCCTCTTGAATGTCCAGACAGGAGCCCTCAGAATGAGCGAGTCACATCCACTATTCTCGGAGGGTATGTGTATTGAAAATCCAGTGTCAGTCTAAGGAATTCACTACCAGAAAAGCCATTCTTCTCTGCTTTTGTCATAATAACATGTGGTCAGCAGCCTGAAACTCCAGCACCTTCAGGCAGGGTTCTTGAACTCTGCAGCTTTTTCCACAGAAAAGCAAGAGGAAGTGGAGTCCATGGCCTAGGTATTGAGGCCTAAGGACATTCCTCTGAACTGTAAACTGCTCAATAGGACAAGGACCATCCACTGAGCCAAACCGATCAGGGCTACTTGCCCTTTTTTAAAAAAAATATATTTTATTGATTTTTTACAGAGAGGAAGAGAGAGGGATAGAGAGTTAGAAACATTGATGAGAGAGAAACATTGATCAGCTGCCTCCTGCACACTCCCTGCAGGGGATGTGCCCGCAATCAAGGTACATGCCCTTGACCGGAAAAGAACCTGGGACCCTTCAGTCTGCAGGCCGACGCTCTATCCACTGAGCCAAACTGATTAGGGCTGTGATGAGAAATTTTAAGATCTATTCTTGGAAACTTTAAAATAGATAATACAGTATTGTTAACTATAATCACTGTGCTGTACATTACATCCTCAGAATGTATTTATCTTATAACTGGAAGTGTGTACTTTTTGACCTCCTTTACCCATATTGCCAACTCCCTAGCCCCCCCCATGGGCAATCGCCAATCTACTCTTTGTTATCTATAAGCTTGTTTTATTTTATTTATTTAGATTCCATATATAAGTGAGGTCATACAGTATTTTTCTTCCTCTCTGACTAATTTTACTTATCATGCCAGGAAGAATTTTTTATACCTATTTTATATCTGAGAAAAACTGAGGCTGAACAGGATTAATTAGTAAACTTAAGGCCACACAGAAAACCAGTAGTAGGACTAAGATTTTAACCTTTGTATGTCCAACTCCACAGTTCTTATTCTTTCTACTCTACTGAGGAGGTTTGGGGGGGGGGGTAAACTCCCTGAATGAGTAGGGAGTCTTATTTCACATGCTCACAGCCTATGTGACATTTCTTGACAATGGTGTTCCCTCACCTCTAAGCACAAAAGATTTCTCATTCTCTGCCTATCTGTGTCTCATCCCAATTTCTCAGACTCGACAAAGTTCTTCCCCATGGCACCACGGGACTGACATTCACTAGCATTTTGGAAAGTGTTCCAGTGTCCAGAAAGGCAGCTCTGTTCATTTCTATTCTACACACTCTTAGCGCTTCTCTCATTTCCAGACCCCTGACAAGGTCTTAACTAAGGGCCTCATCATCTTGGGTACTTGACGGCTTCCTAATTGGTCTCTCTGCCTCCTGTCTTTCCCCCTTTCAATCCATGCTCCACGCTGATTTCAAACATGTGGCTTCAAAATGTAAATATGAACATGTCACTCACCTGCTTAAAACCCGTCAGCTACTTGATCACATCTGATGTAAGCAGGATGTGTAAGGCCCTCCTATTCTGGCCTCTGACTACTTCCTTATCACTTGCTACTTTCCTTACCTCCATTCTTTTTTTTTTATTTTATTGATTTTTTACAGAGAGGAAGGGAGGAGAGGGATAGAGAGTTAGAAACATCGATGAAAGAGAAACATTGATTCAGCTGCTTCCTACACATTCCCTACTGGGGATGTGCCCGCAACCAAGGTACATGCCCTTGACTGGAATCGAACCTGGGACCCTTCAGTCCGCAGGCCGATGCTCTATCCACTGAGCCAAACTGGTCAGGGCCCTATCTCCATTCTTAAATCATATGCTCTGACCTTATCAAAAAGCCACCATTTCCCATTCTGCGGCACACCTGTACATTTTACACATACTGCAACACACACACACACACACACACACACACACACACACACATCTCCAATTAGTAAACTTCTAATCATTCCTCAAAACCTATAATAAGTGTAGTTCTTTCATGAAACTTCCCATGATTGTTGCGTATCACTAACCTTTGGGCACCCACTGTTCTTTGTACACCCTCAAATTATAAAACCTATCCTATGTCAGTCTGTCATTTCAGAATTCTCTTTATTTTTACTCGTGAGACTATGTGTTCTTTAAGGAAAGAGAGAGGCTGTATCTTATTCATCTTTGAATCCAGTTTGAACATACCAAGTACTCAGCAAGCATTTGAGAAATGAATGGGTTGAATAAATAGTTTAATAATTAATATAACAAGTAATGGTATCAGGGTAGCTAAATTCTACTCTCAGTTCTCTCAGTAACTTTTTGTGTTAAAACATCAATCAGCCTTCTAAATATTTTTATCCTCCATCTAAACAATTTTCTATATGAAAAGAAAAACAGCCCTATTTCCCCCACTCCCAAGGCCCTGGTAACCATCATTCTAGTCTCTGTTTCTATAAGTTCAGCTTTTTCAGACTCCACATATAAGTGATATCACACAATATTTATCTTTGTCTGTTAGATTTACTTCACTTAGCATAATGCCCTCAGGGTCCATCCATGATGGAGATGTTAGCTAACACTACAGTGTTAGTCACATTGCAATATATACGTGTATCAAATCAACACAATGTACACCTTAAACTTCCACAATGTTATATTTGTCACTTATATCACAATGAAGCTAGAGGAAATAAAGTATAATAAAAATTTTAAAAATAAAAGCAGTAAGTACTGCAGGCTCTGAAGTAGGGGCTGATAATACTGGTATCAATACATATGAGCCTGCCTTCAATAGATACTACGGTGTGTTGGAAGAAATGGATTTTTAATTCATTAAATATATTAAGCTGTGTCAAATGGGTTGACAAAGAGCAGTGGGCACACAAGAGGAGATACTGAACATGCACACACAGTTGCCCTGGGAAGGTCAGGAAGGCTTCCCAGAGGAGGTGATATGGGAGCTGCACCCAGAAGGATAAGTAAGAGTTTTCCAGATGGGGAAGGGCATTCAGGAGAGGTGAACAGTATGGGCAAAAACACTAAAAACTGGAAGAAGCTCAGAGTGGAAGAATATAAGCACTCAGTTATGTCTCTTAGTCCAAAAACGTTAGAGATGAAGTAACTTAAAGAAAAGGAAAATATTCTCTGGTTCCCCTGAGGCTCATCACCAGCCTCTTAGAGGACCACAATCCCCCACCACCAGCCCCAGGCACTGCTCCCCTGCACTGCTCTTGGTCCAGGTTTCCTGGTCAAAGAAGTGATGAGACACCTCTTGTTCCAGACGCGCTGCGGCTTCTTTTCATGGGAAGCTGCACAGCCCAGCAAACAAGACCCTCCTCCTCAGAGGCCCCAGGGTCCCAGGGAGGCTGTTCACAGAAAAGCAATTTTATCCATGTTAATTCTTTGCAGTGATAGACATGAAACAGTTGGTTTAACGTGTTCCTTAAATTGCTTCTAAACAAAGTGAAGGAAATAAACACTTACTGCTTAGTTGTTAAAGTTTTTAATAACATTTATAACTTCCTGTATCCTCAAATTGAAGACTGCAAGTAGGAAGCTGAGAAAAAAAAGATCCGCTGCTTATATAGCTCTTACTGCGTTCTGGTTATGACTGTAACTGCCTCACGAACATGAATTCGCTTTAGTCCTCACTACAGCCCAAGGAGGGAAGCACTGTTATTGTCTTACTTCACAGGTGAAGAAACTGAGGCTCCAGGAGCTGGTTCCTCACCTACTTGCTGATAAGTGGTGAAAACTGACATCTGAACTGAGGCAGGAGATTCTGCACGCTTGGCTGTTAAGAATATGATAGACTGCCTCATGATACCCTAGACACGATCGCTCCATCATATTACATGCCCACTGTCATGGCAAAATTGTATCATTTGGAGATAGGATATGTGGCCAAATGGTTGTAACCAATACAAGCTACAGGGGCTGTCAAGGAGATAGTGAGAACAACCCTCCGTGTATTTATGGCTCGGGACTGGCTCAATCCAACATGATGACCAGTTTCCTGCTCTTTGACCAGGAAACCTGGACTAAGAGCAGTGCAGGGGAGCAGTGCCTGGAGCTGGTGGTGGGGGATTGCCATCCTTTAGCAGTAACCCCTAGCCTTATTACACACTAGCTTTAACACGTTAGCATGTTGACACATTAGATCAGAAACAGATAGAGACACAAAATGGCCAACTGGGCTCCTCCAACAATTCTCCACCCCTTTTCTGGGAAGATCCTGAATATTCCTGCCACTCATGAACACCCTACTCTACAATTAAATGAGCCTCAATTAAAAAAAAAAAGTAAATCCCACTACAGAGGGGTTCCTCTGCCTATGGAGTAGCCATTCTTTATCCCACTGCTTTACTAATAAACTCATTTTAACTTTAAACTCTATGTTGGCTCCCATTTGAATCCTTTCCTACGGGAAGCCAAGAACCCACAGTGGGTGGCAGATCCTTGAGTCCCTTGACTCCCAAATGCCTACATCAATTTAATCTTCATGACAGCCTCTATTATGAACTCAAAGCTGGGGCTTGGAGAGGATGCCACGGTGTCTGTCTCTATAAATGCTGAGAGTTTACACAGAAGGAAGAGAACTGGTTAACAAAGCAGAAGGCCTGACTTCCCCGACTGACACTACCTGACAGAACCGAAAAAATCTGAAACTGAGACTTCATTAAACAGTGAGGGCTTTTGCCCGGATCAGTGGTTGTCAAACAGTGCTCCTTGAAGCCCCTGGGCTTCTTCGGTGAGGAACACCAAGTCCTTCACAGAATCCCCTGCGTTAGTCAGTTTTTGTGGCAGTGACAAACAATTCTAAATCCCTGGGCTTCACAACAACAAAACTGTATTTCACCTTATGTATGCTCTGGACCATAAAATTAGCAAAAACTGTATCATCTCTAAAATTATAAATTCAGTCTCCTACTCACCAACCACAAACTCCTACCCTCTTTCAGCTTTAGTACCTCCATATCAGCTATTCAACCTCATCGAGATCTCCAATCCACTGATACCTCCACCTTTGATCTAACTCTAGCCTTCTACCATGTAGACCACAGCCCAGATCCATAGCCCATGGTTATTATCAAGCTCATATTAGTATCCTTAACTCCCTTGTCTCCATATCCCTAAACTGTGCTCATCCCAGCCAGCCCTACCCTCTGCCTTCTCAATGCCTCATTTATGCAGCTAAATTTTCTGAAGAACATTGCATAACTGGAAAAATTGCTTTAATGATCATCAACCCCAAATTAAACATTGCCGGCAATGTTACCATGTTCTAATAAACTCAGTGTCATACTCTACACAAAATTCTCCAATTTCTTCAAAGATCTCAGCTCACACTTTACCCATATTTGTAGTAGTTGATAGTACCTTATTGTATTAAGAAAAAAAAGAAGGTACCTTCCTACTCTCAAATCTACAAGAATACCTAATCTCCAGCCATTTCTTCTTTTTTCCTGTTTAACCTTGAAACATTCCTTCTGCTAGCAATGGTCACTCCATCTATCCTTTATATATGCCTTGAATAGTATTCTCTCTCATTTTCCCAGTTATTCTTTTCTCCCTTGCATCTTTTGTCTCTCATTCTCTAATAGATTTTTACATCATCATTAAATCTGTTACCATATCTCCCATACTTATAAAAATAATCCTTTCTAGCTTCCAAATCCCTTTCTAGCTACTGTCTTACTTTTCTGCCTAACAAAACTTCTCAAAAAAGTTAAAAATGATATCTACTGCAGTTCAATGAGGATACATTAACCAACATATATAAAGCACCTTTCACTAGGTCTGATCTATGCCAGATGCTCAAAAAACAATTATCAAAATAGTAGTAAAAGCCATAATAAAAATAATTGCAACTAACTCAAAAATTGTCTTATATGCCAGCACAGCCTTTAGCATTATAAGTAAATTATCTCAATTTGCTGTTACAGTGACCCTATGGGTATATATTAATTTTATCCCAACTTTATGGATGATGTATCTAAAGCTTAGAAAAGTTAATTTACCCAAGGTCACAAAGCTAAAAGAACATATGACCAGGATTTCCTTCCAAATCTGACTCAATAAGCAGAGATTATCACCATCTAAATCACCTCTACCTTCTGTTCCTCTAACACTCTCTACATATCTCTCCCTCATAAGAACAGAGGCAATTTTTCCTAAGACCAAAGGAGTAACAATCAGAAAGCACCTCTGTGAAGCTGGATGATACTGGCATTACCTCCAAATCCTTAGAGTGTCAGATCCATTAGGAAAATTCCAAGGAAAGTATTTTTATGGGGGAACACCAGGTTTAACTACAAGGATGATGGAGGAAACATTCTGTGGATCGTTAATGATGTTACAGAATTTCTAGTGGGGAGAATATGAAGTTTGGAAGGGAGATGATCTCTGTGAGTTGAGTTTGGAGAGAGACAGCTAAAGAATGGACAGATAATGACCTTTTGGTGGATACACCAAATATGCATTAAATATAGATGCACTTTGGGGTACTGATGAAATGTTAGCTACCATGGGAATGATGAACCACAAGTTTCTGAGAGGACCTTAGACCTAGAGCTATTTGTGACCTTGGTTCATGCTTTTAAAGAGCTCACATGAGTTCATTTTGATAAAGCAGCTAGTATAATCAGTGGGTGCTTTCTGTGTCCCCACCTTTTGCTAGTAGAAGTGGGTTTCTTAGGGTGCCATGGGGACAACCATTTCCTGAGGCCCCCATAGGAAGATGAGATATTGTGGAAAGCTTTATAAATGATGTAACATTAAGGGAGTTCCCCTCCAAGGCCCCATCTACTTTTCCTGGCTATAGAAGAAGTCCCATTTTGTCTTTAATAGGGTTAGAATTAAAGCTACTGTCTAGAGCAGCCGTGGGCAAACTACGGCCTGTGGGCCGGGATCCGGCCCATTTGAAATAAATAAAACTAAAAAAAAAAGACCGTACCCTTTTATGTAATGATGTTTACTTTGAATTTATATTAGTTCACACAAACACTCCATCCATGCTTTTGTTCCAGCCCTCCGGTCCAGTTTAAGAACCCATTGTGGCCCTCGAGTCAAAAAGTTTGCCCACCCCTGGTCTAGAGTCTTCGTTCCATATTAAACACAGTTCTGCCCAGCACCTAACTAGCTTAGCTTATGTTCCCAGCTACCGTCCATTGCATGTTGCTTCTAAGGCCACATGGCGGGCTAGCATGGGTCACAGGGCAAGCAAGTGCAAGGAAGCAGGAGCCAAGCAAGAAGAGCATGAGAAAGAAAATCTTTTGTCTCAGGGTTATAACTACAAGCTTAACCAATGGGCCCGCAGGCTTACAGTGGCACCACCCCACTGGCCAATTATCATTTTCCCAGGTTAGACTGGCAGGCAGGCACCTTCCCTATGTCACCCTGACATCACTGCGCATGCATCCATTTCCCCTTTGTTTGACCCATTCCCACAGTGATTTTCAGGGAATGGGCTGGTAGTTTCCTGGGGAGTGTGAAATTGCAGCTTCCTGGTGAAGCTGCCTAGATGATCATGCTTATGATATCTGGCCTCCCCTTTGCTCTCTTTCAATTTTAATATTAACTAGTTAACTATGATGCTAATACCAGTACAGCCCCTGGTACTTTGTAGAAGATCAGCAATCGTGGCTACTACTATAATTGCTCAGGATTTTCACATAGTACTTATTGAATAAATGGTAACTTCTATTTTTATAGTAAAGTTTAAAAATTGCATATTAGGTTAACTCCCCATGCATCAGAGATTCATATTAATAGCTAACACTTTTTAAGCACTTACAATGCCAAGCTGTTAGCTCTTTCAATCTCAATAACCCTTTAAGGAAGATGCTATTATTATTCTGATTTTACACAAAAGCTAAATAGCTTGTATAAGGTCAGTGAGTTAGAGACAAAAATTGAACTCATTCCCATAACTACAATTCCATTGTGATTAATACAGGTATTACACAATCTATTTCTCTAATGTATGTAATACAAGGTTAGAAACATGAAGTATGTGTGTATGTATATATGTGTACGTATCAATAGCTAATTATCTAGTATTTCTAACAAACAATTTTTGGTTGATATGCAAAAAAAAAGTCTACATTAAATCCAGCTCAACACAGATAGAAGGAACTATGAACTAATATTTTTTCTGGAAAGGGGGCGGTAGGCCAAATAAGTTTGGGAATCACTGCTCTACATATTAAACCTGAGGGGATGACTGGCAGAGTTGGGCTGTCCTCAAAGATGTTCTCAATCAATGAGAAAATGTCAAGACCAAAAGGAAAGCTGAATGTGAGTGGATGCATCAGAAGTGACTATAATTAGGTAACAAAAAGCCAAGAGAAAACACAGGGGGTTAGGACACACTGATTGAAAAATCAGTAACAATATGAAAAGTGTAGGCTTGAATGCCTCAGAGGCCAGAACAAAATATTGAGGAAAGTATGGGATACTAAGTATATAACTATAGAAGGAAAAAGAAAAAATGAGTTGTAAAGGTTTATGTGTAGGGAGGAAGGGGGCTGCCTAACCTACTATGTACCAAGTATTTAATTTTTATGTCTCCCCTTTGAGATACATTTAATATTCCCATTTTACATGAAAACATTGATGCTTGAGAGGCAAAGTGAATTTTCTAAGGTCATTCAACTATTATTGTGAATTTCAAGTAACTCCTAAGAATCAGAATTGAGCTATCTTGATTTATAAACTCATGATCTTTTCATTTCTATGGATTATCTCTGAAGAAAGAACTATATAGGTGTGGAGAACATGTCCAAAAGATTTAACTAAGAGAAGAAAATGATGTGGAATCTTAAGCCTTTTCTCTCCTGCCAGATAGATGGGACTCCTCATGCTTCAGAATCACCATTGCATTTTGAGAGCACCAATTAATGGCACACTCAGACTATTATAATTCTGTATTAATTACTTGTGTATCCTTGTTATGTCCCCTGTGTCTTTTTTCATTTTTGTATTTTTCAATGGCACCAAGTACAAGGTGAACTAGTGATTGGTAAAAAATGAAGACAGGAACACATGAACACACACACACACACACACACACACACACACACACACACATTGATTTATTTAGCAAAGGAAGCTAAAGGGAGGCTGTGCAGAGTAGGAACAGAATTTGTCTCACCACAGCTCTTCTAACGTGTGTCTATGGTTGTCAGTTATACTATTCAAGCAAAATAGGATTTTTCTGCATTCAATAAACTTAATTTTATGCTATACCACATTCTCTTATACTTGTGGTAGTAAACATTATTTCTGGGTGTATCTATGAGGGTGTTTCTGGAAGAGATTAGCATTTGAATCACTAGACTACTTAAAGAAGATCACCCACACCAACAAGGGAGGGCATCAGCTAATCTGTTGAGGACCTAAATAGAACAAAAATGGTTGCAGAAGGGCAAATTTTCTCTCCTTGAGTTGGACATCCATCTTCTCCTGCCCTTGAACATCAGTGTTCCTTGATCTTGAGCCTTCAGATTCACACTGGAACTTATACCTTTAACTCCCCTAGTTCTCAGGCCTTCAGGTTTAGACTGGATTTCATCACTGGTCTTCCTGGGCCTCTCGCTTATGGATAATAGATTATGGAACTTCCCAGTCTCCATAATCACATGAGCCAGTCCCTCATAATAAATGTCTCTATATATTCTATTAGTTCTGTTTCTCTGAAGAACCCTGACTGATACACTACCTAATAAGGTTGTTTTGAGGAATAATGTAGTTAATATATGCAAAATGATCCAAATACTACCTGATACACAGTAAGTACAATTAAAGTACTAGCTTCTATTATTACATGTAACTTGCTATGTGTCAAGCACTCTAATACATTATCTCATTTACTCTTATAAAATTCTATAAGGTATCAATATTATTATCATCCCCACTTTACAAATAAGCAAGTTGAGGTTTAGAAAGGTTAAATAATTGACCAAGATCATATAGCTAGAATATGCTAGTGATACCATTGTAATTAGCTAGTTATTAATAATAGGAAAGGAGCAAAGGGGGAAGGCCAGACATTATAAGCATGTCATTTGGGCAGCTTTACCAAGAAGCTGCAATTTCACACTCCTCGGGGAGCACTGGCCTATTCCCTGCAAAACACTGGGAGAAGGAATCCAACAAAGGACTCATGCCCATAAAGTTGGGGTGGCATAGGGAAGGCACTTGCCTCTCAATCAGGCCTGGGAACAGAAATGATTGGCGAGAATGGACAGAGGCAATGCAAGCCTGTGAAAATCTGAAGATACATAATCCCCTAAACAAATGAGCTGTCTCAATGTTGCTCAAGTGGCACTTGGCTCTCTTGCATTTGCCCATATGGCCCAGGGCCATGTAGATCCCACATGCAATGGACTAATGGACTGCAGTGGGGAAACACAAGCTAAACTAGCCAAATGCTGAACTAGACCTGGCTTCAGCGTGGAAAGGAAACTGTGGGCACTGGCTCTGCTTTCGCTGTATTGAAGCCCCAGCTAAACTTCTTCTATGACTGGACTTTGGAAACCAGGGATGTAACTTCTACTGTATCTCATCCTCCTGTGGGAGACTCCAGAAATTCTTATTCGAGGGCTACCCCAAAACCCCACTTCCATTAGGAACCAGGGGAGACGAGCACCTCTCCTATCCTGTAATGGTGGGGCTATGTTGTATGCCTAATCTCTCTGAAACAGAGCTTCTGTTCTTAACCTCTCTATAATACTGCCTCTTTTTATATCATGAAGTTGAAACACCCTTGTGACTCTTTTCAACAAGAAAAAAACAATAGAAAATAACTCTTTTGAATACTATGCTCATTACATATTGGCAAAACATAGTTTCCACCTGCAAAACAGTTATTAGAATTCAGGATGATCAATATAATGTGTAATGACTAGTATATAATAGTGATGAGGAAAATAAGACATTTTTTGGGGGGGAGACCAGCAGCCTGACTCTGTACCTAGTTAATCAGTATCCCTAATGAACATTCCGGTTAGCCTATAGTCTAGTCACTGCCACTTCCTTAATTATCTGGTCTTATAAGATGCTTTTACCTAAATACTCACATTTTACAGAGGCCATAAACCATGAATACACAACCCCTGGAGGAGGTTATCAATGCTGGTGCCATGCCAGGCCTTTAGGTGTGGTCTCACAGCCCCCTTTCCAACACATGGGGCTTTTTGCAAAGCCCGTGAAAGGTCCAGAACTCTGATCCTTATTTGGGGAACAAAGAAACCAAAGGGTATAAAGAGAAAGCTTCCTCCATATTGGTTTGCTCAGGATTTGGAAACAGGCTCCCCTGAGTCACAGTACTAGTACATCTGGAAATAAATGGGTCTTTTCTATATCTCCGGGTACTCCTGTGTATTTTTTGGTCACCTGGTAAATTCTGTAACAATAGGTGGTAGTTAATGCTATTTTATTATTAGTATTATATTATTATTATTATTATTATTATTTGTTATTATCATTTCATAATATCTTACCAATCCCATGTGACAGATCTCCCATTTTATCAATGGAAAAAGTGAAGCTAAAAGGGGTAACTTGCCCAAGATTATATGTTACAAAATAGTTATAGACCCCTAAGCCTATCTGATCATAAGTTATGAAAAATCCTGTGTTTTACTATAAAAGAAAGGCTTAATTTCTCTAGTTCAAAGGGCAAAGATTTTAGCTGGGGGAATGTCAATATGGAAAACTGTTATTATTAAGAAATGGCCTAATAATGATGGGAAAAGTTTAATTCAAATTTTAGGTAAATCAATCTACATAGAACATTTTACTATAGAACTAGACCACTGTTTCATGATGCAAAAGAGGAAGAAATTAACATATATTCGGGGCACTTCAATAACTGTATGCACACTATAGTGACTATGATAAATATTAAGAGTGGGAAACACAGAGTTAGAATATCAAATCCCAAGGTATAACCATCATTTTTTTAAAAAAGATATACTTTATCCTCTTTACCTCTCCCTGATTAAATAATATGGTAATCATCTTCAAATATTTGAATACCTTTGTGGTGAAAGATGAATTAGATTTGTTAGCAGCGAACAGCACCAGATATTGGACCACAGTTTTGGCTAGGAACTCGAGAGCTAAGGAATTCAAATTATAAGAGAAAGTTTGTTTCAAAAGTTACAGAGGTAGAAAAGATGAGCCAGCTGGGCTGCATGGGCTCAGGAAATGAGTCACAGTCAAAAGAAGGATCTTTGGAGCTTAGGGAAAAGAAAGACAGAGAGACCCTACCTGGGGGAAGAAGAGGAGGGAGAAAGGCAGGGGTGTGCTTCAGAGAGAAAGTGCATGTGCTGGGTTTTTTGCCCTAAGGTGTGTTTTTTTATCCCCTCTCTAACGGTCAAGGATCTTAGGGAGGTCCCAGGGGAGAATCTCAATAGAATATTCATCAGCTTTTCAGGTGTGTGTTTTCAGGATCAGGATCGTGGGCTCCACTGACTAGTCAGCACCAGAGCAGTCGGTTATTAGCCATTGAAACTGCTCCTGATGCCAGCCATTGGTGTGCAATGCCTGCCCTTGCTGCTTTTCTGGGCTGCAGTTGAAACACAACTGAGGCCTAGATTTATCTCTAGGGTTTATTGGTTAAGGGAGTTGTCATGTAAGAGCTTGTATGGGAGTCAGGTGAGACTATTCTCCAGCCCGCTTGTTCCTGCTCCAAGAGAGTCAATCACATGACTAGCAACATGAAAGGAGAGGAAAGGTCAGGGGAGGGTCTGACGGCATGACCAGCATATGAAAGATCAGGGGCTTACACCACATGACCAGAGGTATGCTAGGGAGGAAAGGTCACCTTGGGAGTGAGGTCCTTGTTTTCCCAGTTTTGCCCCTTGCTAGGCACCAGGGACTTTCTGCCCTGATGACCTTGTACACCTGGCCCATCGTCCTTGCTCAGCTCATGTCTGTCTAACTGCCTACCACAACGTTATTTTGCAAGTGAAGAATTAAATACAAGATTGTTCCAAGAAAGTGGATCTAAGTGTGGGGGAAAACTGAACTGAAAGATTTTTTAGTTTCTCTAGCTATGTAATTCTGTAACTTTATTTCCCTTATTCCAAATAATGCCAGCAGTTCCTAAAGCAATTAAAACAGAAGGAACTGTGACTTCAGCTACCTGATTTTTTTTATTTCCCAATATCTTTTTTCCCTCCCTAAATGCTGATTTGAATTAGCTTTGATGCCACTCAAAATTGAGAAGTGAAATTCAAGCATTCCTACAGAGCCCTTGACAACTGATGCTGAAACTTCAAGCTGTGATATAGCATGAATTGCCCATTCCCCAAGTATTTCATATGCTTTCACTACCATTTCATCAGGGAAGGGAGATTATCAATTTTTCTGCTTGAAATCATCATTTCATTTCCTGTTTTCAGGCTAGATAGCTTATCTATTTTGATAACAAAAGATAGAGATACTGCTTTTGTTTGCTCTATCTACCAAAATTAGGAGCCATTTCCTCCACTAATTACTTAGTAAATTGAAAGGAAGGGAGAAAACAGATGCCAACTCAAAATATAGAGAGGGATTTTTTTTATTGTGGTAAAATACTTAAAATGAGATTTACCTGATTAACAAATTTTTAACTTCACAATATAGCATTGTTAACTATAGGCACAATGCTGTACAGCAAATCTCTAGGATTATTCATCTTTCATAACTGAAAGTTTACACATTTTGAATAGCAACTCCCATTTTCCCCTCTCTTAGTCCCTGGCAACCATCATTTTACTTTCTGCATCTATGTTAGATACATCATAAGAGGAATCATGCAGTATTTGTCCTTTTGTTACTGACATTTCAATTAGTATAACATACTATAGGTTTATCTAGATTGGTGCAAATGACAGGATTTCCTTCTTTTTTTATACAGGGTAGGGCAAAAACAGGTACAGTTGTGAATATGCAAAACACAGTTTTTTCTTGAATTATTATTTATTAACTAGAGACCCGGTGCACGAATTCGTGCACAAAATTTGTGCACTGCCCCTCAGCCCAACCTGCGCCCTCTCGCAGTCCAAGAGCCCCTCTATAGATCACCCTGAAGAGGAAGGCCCTGCCGCAGTGCCGTCAGCTGAGTAGCCTGGGCCTCCCTCTGCGGGGCAACCTTGGAGCCCCCTCCTCCCCCCATTGATTGCCCTGCCAGCCAGTAGCCTAGGCCTCTCTCTGTGGGGTGATCATGGGGTGATGGCGGGGCCTCCCTGACCAATAGCATCACACCTGCCTTGGTTGGCCTGGCGCCAGTGCGTGTCATAGTGTGGTCATCTGGATGGTAGTTCTGCTGTTCCACTGTTTGGTCATTTTGCATGTTATGCTTTTATTATTATAGATTATGGTATTATTTTTCCATAGGAACAATTGTAAACCTACTTTTGCCTCACCCTGCATATGTTATGTAATTGGGAAAAATTCTCGATGACTAAATTTTGTGATGATGTTTTCTTTTTAATTTCTTTAAAAAACCACATACTTTAATGTTATTGCTTAGATATGTCAAAGGTAAATTGCCACATTCAAAAGCACTACAATCCATTTTTCTAAAGCCATTACATTATTGTCAGTATTTATTAATCAAAAATTGTACTAAATCAATTTTTTTGATGTTTCAGAAATGGCTACTAAACATTTTTTTTAAATTCTGTGTGCCAAGTTTTTTCTTTACTGTGCTATTTTCTTCACTTACCATATATGACATTATGAAATACTACTCAAGTTCTTAGTCAATTTTATATATTGCCTTGCATATTTTAAGACTTCGGTAAAAGGAGTATTTGCAGTTCCTATTTGTAAAAAGACAATGTTTTTGTGATGAAGTTTATTGTAATTTGTTGTTAACCTTTTTCTCATTCTAAATAAATATTGACTTCCATGTCTTTAAAAAAAAAACAAGTATCAACTTTCAGTATCTGATTCTCTCATAAAAGTCTTTTGAATTGTTCAATTATATGCTTTGGGAATATTTTTTAAACTAAAGTGGTTTTGAAGAAAATCATTCATGGTCATTTTCACATTATACACATTCTGGCAAGGTTACGTCCCCAAAAAGGCTGATTCAGTAGTCATCAGATTTTATTTACTCTGTGCATTTGACTTGGAAATGGCAACTGATTATTACAAGGTTGGCCAATAAGAATTATGACCCAATTTGTGTTTTATTATATAAGTATAGGTCACACCACACACACACACACACACCAAGAGAACACTTTGTGTGGTTATGAAAAAGGCTTAAACTTTCAAGAAGTACACTATTCCCTAAAGTGGCTTTGCATTATATTGGTCCATAGCCTTTTTTTAAATTGTTTATAGTATTACAAATAGTAGTATATATGTCTCCTTTTCCCCTCACTGGCCTCCCCCCAAACTCCCCTACGCCCCCCCGCCCCCCGCCCCGCACATGCCCTCACCCACCCTCCAGTGTCTGTGTCCATTAGTTATTCTTATATTCATGCATACAAGTCATTCGGTTGATCTCTTACCTCCCCCCCGCAACCCTCCCCTATTTGTTAAAATGACATACTAGTACACTGGAGGCTCATCTTTGGACTTTCTAATTCAGATCTAGGGTGAGCCCTGATATCAGAACAGAATTTAAAGTCTTCATATGAGTCTGATGTGCACCCCTAGTGGAGAACCACTGATTTGCCCTGTAAAGTCCCAAAGTCCTTAGCATGGTTAGTAGAGTCATGTTGACTAGTAGCTGCTTACATACCAGCTGCATCTCCAAACTACCTCAATACTGATGCCTAATTAATACCGAGCTACCTGTGGTTTCTTGGCAACATCGGACACTTGCTCAAATGTTCTTTTCCCTGGAATAAACTTTTCCCCTCGTATAGTTAGAGCGCTCTATTCCTACTTAAAGACCAAACCCAAGAATTATCACCTTTTTCATACTTCCCTAGTGACTCCCAAGAAAAATTAATCATACTGTTCTAAGCCCCCAGTCTATCATACCTTATAACTAAATATATGGTATATATACATTACTGTTATTAACACACCGTATTGTCACTAGTTGTCTAGATTCTGTTCACCATGCTATGCTATGAACTCCTAGATGGCCTATAACTTGTTCATCTTTTTATCAGAAGTGCTTAAAACAGTGCTCTGCCAATGGCAGGTGCTAAATCAATATTTGTTGAATTAATGGTTAAGACTGAATGAGTGAATGGCATCAACAGTCATCTAATCTTTCAGACCCAACACTTGAACTCTGAATTCTCCTTTGCTTGTTTGGTTGATAGAATCCAGATTCCACTAGTATAATATTTGTTCTAATGGTAGTTTACTCCTCTGCAAATATATATTTTTTCCACAGACTAGAGCCACCTTAATTCCCGTCTGTGATACCCCATAATCTTCAGCAAAAAATATTAACATCTATCATGCCACTCAGGGACATTTCTGCTCTGTGTCTACCCACTTCTGAGCCCCAATTTCTACTATTCCCACAAACACAACCAATAGTCCACTTATGTGGAATTACTCAGTCCTCCAAAATGGGCCATTAATCTCTGTCTTACCTCTGTGTTTTTGTATATGTTTCTTTCCTTCTTAGAAACTCCTCCTTCTTTTCTGCCTAGACAGATTCTACCCACCATGACCCAGTCCATCCTTCTAGGCCCAGGTCATTGCAATCACTGACTTATCTGTCTGTTATTCCTTCTAAACTAAGCAATTTTCCAAGGAAGAAATGTTGGCACCTAGTGCAAACATATTTCCTGTGATTCTGACAATATTACCACCTGTATCTGGAATGTAACTCAAGACTTACCTCACATCAATTTGTTTAAAATGTATTTAGTCTGAAGAATGGAGATACAGAATGTTTTTTCCTTAAATTAATATCACATGGAAAGCATGTAATGAGGGATGCTTACATTGTAATAAGAAATAAAGTTTGAGAATTAAAAATCAAGAGCCATTGTATCAAGAAAATGTCTTCTAAGGGGATTTTCATAGAATGCACCTGCAGAATTGAAGGCCTTTCCCAATCTAAGCACAGTGCCAGATACAGCGGATCCAAAGATGGCTAAGACGTGACTCCTGCTCTGAAGGATTTGGCAAGCTGAATGCAGTAATGAGCTAAATAAGAAATAAAATCATCAATGTTGATCAACACTCTGCAGACATAAATGTGTGATCAAAAGCTAATTTTGTGCTGAGCCATAGAAGTCCCTGTTTCTTTTTTTTTTAATGATTATGAATCCTGCTTGATTAAAAAGATGCCTCTGCAAGATACTTTAATTCACTTGTTCATTCATTCATTTAATAAATATTTCCCAGCATATCCCATTTCAGGCATTTTGCCAAGCACAGATGGTACAAAAAAAACCATAAGATAAATACTTTTCCTTAGAGGCATTTTTAATGAAAACAGATAAATGCCATAAACATAGTAAACTAAAAACAAAGTAAACTTAACGCCGTATGGGGATGATGAAAGGCTCTCAGGGAGGATAACATTTAACTTGAGTCTGGAGGAAAGAGTTGAAGTTTGCCAGAAATTTTATTCTTAGAAGCAGCCATAAAACTGGGTATGGAATTTGTTTTTGCCGTGCATGCTAACCAAAATGAGCCTCTAGCCCTGCACACAATTAACAGCCCATGAAGGGGACTGCTTTCCTAGAGACAGGTGTGCTGCCATTTTCCTGACTAGGAACCCCTACCTTACTTTCCCAGGCACTTGAATATAATGAAAAGTTCTCCTAATGTAGATTCCTTAGGAGTACTAAGTGCCCACTTATTTGTTTTCTAGATTTTATACATATTGATGAATGGATTTTCAACCAACTGTATAAGTATATGTGTGGAGAACACTCAACAGATTATTTTTATACTATAACACAGTGGTTCTCAATCTTCTGGCCCTTTAAATACAGTTCCTCATGTTGTGACCCAACCATAAAATTATTTTCGTTGCTACTTCATAACTGTAATGTTGCTACTGTTATGAATCGTAATGTAAATATCTGATTGGCAGGATGGTCTTAGGCGACCCCTGTGAAAGGGTCGTTCAACAGCCAAAGGGGTCGCAATCCACAGGTTGAGAACCACTGCTATAACACATTTGACTTGAGAATAAATTTATTGTCTCCAGAATTTGCAAACATGAACTTTTGGGTACCTTCCAAACAATAAAACATGGGGATTGATGGCATAGAAAAAAGTTCACAATACTTTTAAAAAGTAGAAGACATTTCTGTGAATAGTCAACATATTTTAAATTCCTAATACAACAAGGAGGAAGATTCATGCAATATATCAATTTTGCTTATTTTTTCTTTCCATATTTGATTTTTCTAATTATAAATTAATATAAGATTCAGATTGCAGAATGTTGGGAAAATACAGAAAAAAATAATGATCATAATTGCTGTCATTTACTGAACACTTTCTCAATGCCTTCATATAATTATCTCATAAAATCCTTATCATAGTACTACTAGAGGCCCGGTGCACGAATTTGTGCACCAGTGAGGTTCCTTGGCCTGGCCTGTGGGATCGGGCCAAAACTGGCTCTTTGACATCACCCAAGGGGTCCCAGGTTGTGAGAGGGTGCAGGCCAGGCCAAGGGACCCCACTGGTGCACAATCAGGGCCTGGGAGGGATGCGGGAGGTTGGCCAGCTGGGGAGGGACTGTGGAAGGGCTTGCTCAGTCCCAATCGGCCAGACCCCAGCAGCAAGCTAACCTACTTGTTGGAGTGTCTGCCCCCTGGTGGTCAGTGCACATCATAGCGAGTGGTTGAGCGGCCTTAGCATATCAATAGCATATTACACTTTGGTTGACCAGCCGATCTGTCAACTGGACACTTAGCATATTAGGCTTTTATTATATAGGATAATCATCTTCATTGATGATTCATCTACATTACAGTAGAGAAAAAGAATCTTTAAAAGACATTAGAGATAGCAGTGATGAGAAATGCCAGATGACTAATTTAAGATATCTGACTCCAGCCCTAGTCAGTTTGGCTCAGGGGATAGAGTCTGGACCCATGGACTGAAGGGTCAGAATTTGAATCCAGTCAAGGATATGTACTTCAGTTGCAGGCTCAATCCCTGGCCCAGGTTGGGGAATGTGTGGGAAGCAACCAATCAATGTGTCTCTCTCACATCAATGATTTTCTTTCTTGTCTCTCCCCCTCCCTTCCGCTCTATCTAAAAAAAACAATGGAAAATATCCAGGGGTAAGGATTCTGACTCCAAAGCCCTCACACTTAATAATCTTCCATAAGGCCACCACCACTTCATCTAGCTGCATACTTTCCATATTTCTTTAATTTATTAACTCATTTAAGTAATATTAAATTACATATTTGTGTCAGGCACTATACCAGGTGCTGGGGTATAGATGTAAGTGCAGTCTCTGCTATTACAGAATCTGTATTCTAGTAAAAATGGTAGACATTGCAGAAGTAATGACAAATGTGATGAGTATAATTAAGGACAAATGTGGAGTGTTTTGGAGCTAATACCAGAGGGACTGAATCTAGAATGGTGGGTCACAGAATGCCTCCCCAAGTCATCTATCTATGCACTTATTATACATACTTGAGTCATACTATTTCTAAATTTTCAGCATTACTTTGTTAATCTAACTATATCCTAAGCATTTCCTGAGTAATTAAATGTTATTTCTTTTAATTGCTTACCTAATATTTGGTCATAGGAATGCATCATTAACCATTTTTACTATTAGATATTTTGGTATTTTTCTTTGTTATAAACAATAATATAATTAAAATCATTATGCACAAAGCTTTTTCTATATGTCATATTATTTTCTTCAGGAAAAGAATCCCCAAATTGGAAAGCTGAAAATACCTAGGGTACTAAATGATTAAAAAAAAAACCACATTTGCTGAATAGGTGAATACATAAATAAAAGGGGGAAAAATCATCACCATTTCAATTTGAAAGAGATTATGACAGTTCAGAAGGGGGTAAAAAGGTCTCTGAATAGTTCAGGTTATAACTGAAGTTCAAACTGTCATTATTGACAGCAAAAACATGAAAAGCAGTTGGCACCTACATCAATTACACTTCCATTAGTAGTTTTGTGCAGAACTACATGTCTTCATTAGCATAAAATCACACCTTCCTCCTTAATCATCATTGATCAGCATAAAAACTCTGAGTGACTCATAGCCACCAACAGGAAATGCTAGTGTGAATTTCACAAACACTCCTTGTTACCTCCACAAAAGGATAAACTTTTGAGACCAGCTATGTGACCATGGACACTTTTCTTAATTCCTTAGGTTCCAATTTCCATATCTAAAAAATTAAGAACAATATCACTGGCTTTGTGGTTAAGAGTATTAAAGGATAAAAAAGGAATAATATATACATGCTGCACAATGGCAGGGAGGCAAGGTAGGGGCGATCAGGCAGGCAGGCAGAGGGGTTAGGGGTGATCAGGAAGGCAGGCAGGTGAGTGGTTAGGAGCCAGCAGTCCCTGATTGTGAGAGAGATGTCTGACTGCCGGTTTAGGCCCAATCCCCGGGACATCCCCCAAGGGGTCCCAGATTAGAGAGGTGCAGGCCAGGCTGAGGGACCCCCCTGCCCCCGCATGAATTTCGTGCACCAGGCTTCTAGTATATATATAATTGATTTCACTGAGGAAGGGAGAGAGAGTGATAGAAACATCAATGATGAGAGAGAATCACTGATTGGCTGCCTCCTGCCCACCCCCTACTGGGGATTGAGCCTGCAACCTAGGCATGTACCTCCTGGTTTATAGGTCAATGCTCAACCACTGAGCCACACTGGCAAAAAGGCTGTGGTACATTTCCACCATGGAATACTATGCTGCTGTGAAAAAGAAGAATCTCTTACCCTTTGAGACAGCATGGAGGGACCTGGAGAGTATTATGCTAAGCCAAATGAGTCAGTCAGAGAAAGACAAGTATCACATGATCTCACTCATATGTGAAATCTAATGAACAAAATAAACTGATGAACAAAATAGATACAAAGTCATACAAGCATTGAACAGACTGTGGAACCTCAGAGGGAAGTCACAGGTAGGTGAGTTGGGTGGACAGAAAGAGAGCAACCAAAGAACTTATATGCATATGTGCATAACACATGTACACAGACAATAGGATTGCAAAGGCCAGAGGTGGGAGCAGGGGCAGGCTAGAAGAGGTCATTAAGAGGAAAATGGGGACATATATAATACTTTCAATAATAAAGATTTTTTTAAAAAAGCACAAAATGTGGGGCAACCCTTATTCAGGATTACACTTGTTATAATTCCAGTAAGAATGACTAGATATTAATCCGGTCTTGCAAGCCAAAAAACAAGGGGGAAATCCATCAGAAGTTTTCAATGACTTCAGTCAACATCTGGGAGTGGATCCACAGGCAGATGCTTCTGCTGCACTAGTCTCATTTTTTTATGAATAGCCTTAAACTAAAAATTCCAGACATGGTATATAAATAAATACCAGAACGGGAAATAGTTCTCCTAACAGACCGTTAGCATTTGCCCAAACATATTGAGTCTTAGAATAAAAACAGAGTAAGGCCCCAAAACAACTTAATGGCTTTGAAAAATAAAACAATTGAGTTTCTTCATACCATCTTGGATTCCCCAAGTAAAAATATCCATATACAGTGAGCATGATAGATGTTTGGGATTAGCCATGATTTGGGATACTTTGAAAAGAGTAATTTTTTCTAAACACAAAGGGATCTCTATCAAAAATGATTAAGTAGCTAAGGAACTTCTGGATGCCCCAGTGCTGACAAAGGAAGTACCTACTCTAAAGGCAAAAATTCTCTTTAAAATAAATAATTTAGAAGCTAACAAGTAGATAGTCCTTATAGAGATTTTTGCCCCTGAGATGCTTAGCAAAAATCTAGATTTTTGAAGGGTTCAAATAAGCCATCATATAATTAAAATTCAGCTTCAATATCAAAGAACAAATACTGGAAATTATAAGCATGTAACTTATCCTATCTAATAAAAGACAAAAAGAGTAATTAACCGTACCTCTGTTATGCTTCCCATTGGCTAATCAGGGCAATATGCAACAAAGATGGCAGTTAATTTGCATACGCAGGCTCCAAGCGGTGGAGCCAAGCCAAACAGCCCCAAAGGCGCAGAGCAGCGAGTCCTCCCAGCACCGGGATCAGCGGAGCTGAGAGGCCTCCAGGCACCAGGATCAGCGGAGCCGCAAAGGCCTCAGGGCCCCAGGATCAACGGAGCTGCGAGGCCTCTCAGCACTGGGATCAGCGGAGCCGTGAGGCCTCCTGGCTCCTGTAGCAGCGTGACAGGGGCGGGCCGCAACCCCCAGATCGGCCCTGCTCTGTGGGTGACAGGGGGCAGCACCCCAACCCCCTGATCGGCCTGCTCTGTGCGTGACAGGGGGGAGATCCCCAACCCCCTGATCGCCCTGCGCTGTGTGTGACAGGTTGTGGCACCCCAACCCCCCGATGGGCCCTGCTCTGTGCATAACAGGAGGCAGCACCCCAACCCCCCCTCCCCCATCGGCCCTGCTCTGTTCCTGACAGGGGGCAGCACCCCAACCCCCAAATCAGCTGCTCTGTGCGTGACAGGGGGTGGCACCACAACCTCCCCATCGGCCCTGCCTTGAGTGTGACAGGGGGCGGTGCCCCAAACCCCCCACTCGGCCCCTGCTCTGAGCTGGACCAGGGGGCTGCGGGAAAAGGCACCCTAGGGATAGGGCCCTGCCCTCTGCCAACCCGGAAGCGGGCCTAAAGCCAGCAGGGGGTTATACCCCGAGGGGTCCCAGACTGTGAAAGGCCCAAGTGGGGGCTGAGGGAACACCCACCCCCCTTGCCCCCCGCCAGTCAACAAATTTTTTGTGCACCGGGCCTTCTAGTCTATTTTTTTTAAAAGCCTAAGTGACCAAACAACCGAACGACCCAGTTGATTGGCCGCTATAATGTTCACTGACCCCCAGGGGGCAGACGCTCAATGAGAAAGCTGCCCCCTGTGCTCAGTGCGCTCCCACAGGTGGGAGCACCGGTCAGCTGACTGACGGTGCCAGATGCCGGGCTATGACTGGCAAGCGCAGCTGTGGCGGCACAAGCCTCTCCTGCATAGTGCCTGGCTCGGGCTCAGGCTCCTCCCCAGCCACCTGCCGCTTGGTGCACTACTATATCCCTCAGGGGTCCTGGGTTGTGAGAGGTGACAGACCAGGCTGAGGGACCCCACCAGTACACAAATCCATGCACTGGGCCTCTAGTATAAAGATAACTGCTGATATTCCTAGGATAGCTGACTGATAGCACCAGATAACCTCAAGTGGATCAAGATTCTTCACAAAATCCACACTATAGCAAGAATAACCTGCTCACCATTATGCATCAACACTGGTGGAAGAATTTAGGGAAAATAACTAAATATGTCTCTACTGCATGTCTTACCTGTGAAAACATAATCCTGGCAAAACTCCTAAAGGTGGGGAATGAATAGTATAAAACTCCAAAGTCTATTTGACCCTTAAGATGGAATTTAATTTTTTTATTCTGATTGTTGGATGCTTGCTTTCAGGGTCATTAAAGCTTTTCCCTGTCAAAGAGCAACTACCTTGACAACATCGAGAAGCTACTTCATTTGTATTCCTTACTTGGGGAATGTCAGCTACCTTTCAAGTAATAACTGCATGTATTTTACTAGGACAAACATCAAAAAGCTCTGCAAACATTACTCTTCCTGAGGCATCCATACATTTTAGGCAAAATAAAAAGGGCAAATTAAAATATCAAATTAAAGTTAGTCAAATGTTGAAAAACACTTGAATTTTATGAACCAAGGTGCTATCCTTAGCCCTAGACCATAATACCAACTCCCTTTGAAGTTCACCACTTTCTTGTGATTTAATAAGAAGCCAACCATGTACCAGAAACATAACCTGTAAGTTTAGACTCTGCCCTGATACAAGTAAATATAGCCAAAAATACTCATTTAGAACACCCAGTTTTATCAACAGATATAAACATCTCTCTTCAAATTCCATCCAGCAATCACTGCATGACCTAAAACGAGAAGAATTCATCTTCTGAAAGAGATATCAGAGAACTAATGGGAAGGACATTATCAAGTTCTGATCATTACCAAAGCAGTAAAATTCCAAAGGGTGGATCCTTGGATCAACATCTAATGGATAAAAAGTCACAAGGTATCCTCAAAACACGGTAGTCCATCCCAGCTAGTGACCTCAAGATGAGAATTCTTAAGAATTCTCCAGAAGCATACAATCTGCAAGAGAGTGCTAAACCAAGAGATTTAGGTCAAGCTCTCAACAGCATAATGTAGACAGCTTCCACCCAAGATATTTGGAAGCAGACCAACTAGATGGCCAGAAGCACAGAGTAACATACTACCCTTTGTCAGCCTAGCACCGCTACTTTAGTATTTGCCTATTTTTTGCCACTTGGCTGATCTTCAATCATAAATTGCTGATAAAAGAACTTCTGGACCATAGCCACATTGAAGAGAATTCCTCTAAACATAGTCATACACCATTTTATTCAGGACAGAATTATCAACTCTATCATGAAATTCTTACAGATTTTGGCTATAGCCCTGAACCAAAACTGACTTGGTTTTTCCATACATATATAGCACTCAGTACTTCAAATAACAATGTAATCATCCATCTAAACATTCAGAGAGTCATTTCACTAGACTTGTGGTCGGCAAACTGCGGCTCGCAAGCCACATGTGGCTCTTTGTCCCCTTGAGTGTGGCTCTTCCTAAGCCTTAGGAGTACTCTAATTAAGTTAATAACATTGTACCTACCTATATAGTTTAAGTTTAAAAATTTTGGCTCTCAAAAGAAATTTCAATCGTTGCACTGTTGATATTTGGCTCTGTTGACTAATGAGTTTGCCGACCACTGCACTAGACCCTTCTAGTACCTCAAATATTGTCACAGAATTAACGGTAACATCTAGTCATGTAAAAATTGGACTTGACTATATAAATGGCAGGAGTATTACCAAAACCATTATGGACATATTCTACCAGAGCTAAGAATCACAATAAAGTTGTTCATACATTTTAATGCAACAATTCCCTTTGGAGGGCTCTCTTAAGGAATGTTTAAAAGTCCATTTATAAACAATATTCAGCACAGCATTATGTAAAAGAACAAAAATTCAGAGACAATTTTAGTACCCCGTCATAGGAATATAACTACATTACTTATAGAAGGTTGAACTCAAATCATTTGTACATCACCAACATTTTTTAACGTTTTCTAAATGTTGGCAATTTTTTACATTAGAATTCCTACCTCCTGATGTAGACGTGAGAAACTAACATCTCTGGACTCTCTGTAATCGGATGCAGGCAAGTAATCCTGCACTCCTGGGAGACTTAAGTGTGAAAATGAGCATCAAGAACAGGCTGCAATACATATGGGAAATCAGTCTCATAGCAAACTCAGTTGTGGGGCTACTCAATGCTTCCGGGTGGTAGCGATGGGGGGAAAAAAAGCAGCTTTGAAGTAAACAGTTTAATTCAGTTAGGCTTATCCAAACAGATTCCAGATAATCTGATTACACACCCGCTGGAAAGAGACTGAATTGCTTTGGAATAATTGGAACCATTTAGCATTAACTCCAAAATTGGCCCATTTACTTCTTTCTAATCTCCTTGAATTCTCATAACAGCTCATACTCATTTAAATTTATTGATCCCTACATAAGTAACCAGAATATTTCATGAAGTACTTTTATCAGAAGACACTCAACCAACTACAAAACTTTGTCTTGGGTGAGTAATGGGAGAGAAGGAAAAAGTATCAGGTATTCGAGTGCATTTGGCCCATTACATGTTATCATTAAATTGAAGCTGAGGATGGTTAATCGACTAACAGTTACTCTTAATGTCAAGATTATTTTCTTATTTAATCCTTACAACAATTATACCCATTTTCCAGATGAAGAAAAGAAGACAAAATCACAAAGTTAGGATATGGCAGTGTCAGTATTTCAATCCTGGTTTGGCTGATTTTGAATAGGGCTTTTATCATTTTTGCTATTTTGTCAATACTTAGTACAGTGACACACATAGCAAGCTATCAATTGCTGATAGTTTTTATTATTATTAAGATGAACTCTACCTAAGTTAGATAGGTAGAGACACCCATGTACTCAGAAATAAAAATGTTCAGTAGATTTAAAGCTATTTTGAAATTGATATAGCTTCAGTTCTAGATTGAACTGATTTGTATTCGGGATTACACTGAAATTACATAGGAATGGCAAAATGATACATTACAAAGGACTTATTCTAAACTTCACCTTCCATGCTAAATGAAATGCAAATGATCTTTAGCTGGTAATTTATTTTGTTAATTTACCTTTTACAAATATAGGGTGGGACAATAGTAAGTTCACAGTTGTTCATATGGAAAATAATATAATAATCCTATATAATAAAAGAGAAACATACAAATTAACTGTCCCTCCACTACGCTGAAGCCACGCCCCAAGCCATGCCCACAAGCCATGCCTACAAGCCATGCCTACCAGCCAATCAGGAGTGAGTATGCAAATTAACCCAACTAAGATGGCGGCAGCCACAGAGCTGGAGCAAGCAGGAGGCTTGGGCTGCCCCTGGCGATGGAGGAAGCCAAGCTTCCCTCATGTCCTGACCAGCCTTGGGCTATACTCAAGGCTACAAAGTTTCAATTATAGAAGATAAATAAATCCCAGAAAAAAAAAAAGAAAAAAAGGAGAGGCTGGGAGCTTTGGTCACCGGGGGTGTGTGGCCAGCCTGAAAACGGCCCTCATCCCCTCACCCAGGCTGGCCATGCACCCCAGTGGGGACCCTCACTCTGAAGGGGGTGTGGCCAGCCTTAAAACAGCCCTCACCCCTCAATCAGGCTGGCCAGGCACCCCAGCAGGACCCCCCTCACACACCCTGAGGGGGGTGTGGCCAGCCTGAAAACGGCCCTCAGCCCCTCACCCAGGCTGGACAGGCACCCCAGCGGGACCCCCAGCGGGACCCCCACCATGATCAGGGACACCCTTCAGGGCAAACCAGCCGGCCCCCACCTGTACACCAGGCCTCTATCCTATATAATAAAAGGGTAATATGCAAATTGACCCTAACAGCAGAACGACTGGGAATGACTGGTCACTATGACACACACTGACCACCAGGGAGCAGACGCTCAATGCAGGAGCTGCCCCCTGCTGGTCAGTGTGCTCCCACAGGGGGAGCTCTGCTCAGCCACAAGCCAGGCTGACAGCTGCCAGCACAGCAGTGGTGGCGGGAGCCTCTCCCGCCTCCTCAGCAGTGCTAAGGATGTCCCACTGCAGCTTAGGCCTGCTCCCCGCTGGCAAGTGGACATCCCCCGAGGGCTCCCGGGCTTCCAGAGGGATGTCTGACTGCCAGCTTAGGCCCGATCCCCCAGGGAGTGGGCCTAAGCCAGCAGGTGGACATCCCCTGAGGGGTCCCAGACTGTGAGAGGGCACAGGCCAGGCAGAGGGACCCCCCCCCCTGAATGCACAAAATTTTGTGCACCGGGCCTCTAGTTAATAAATAATAATACAAGAATAAACTCTGTTTTTTATACTTACAACTGTAAACCTACTTTTGCCCAACTCTGTATGCATTGAGTAATCCTGTAAACAATTTGCTATAAATAAAAGGATGATTGATATTTTTTTAAATC